>NW_009618478.1:0-82694 GCF_000690535.1 Cariama cristata | reverse complement strand
CTGCTGAGACAGCTGCTATTTTATGCTTTTTACAGCTTGTCCAAAGACAGCTCTCTTTGATAACAGGCATGTGTGAAAAATTTGCATTAAAATAACCTTTTTTTTTTTTTTTTAAACAGTCAGCATAAGTATCCTGAAAAAAAATCATGGCAATGTCTCAATGGATATTTATTCTAATGTGCTTTTTTCTGCTCATAGTAGTAGAAAATACTGTGTGAAAAAAAGTCAAGTACAGTCAAATATGGTTTTCATTACAGTTCTCCAATGAAGTCATCAATTTGTGTCTCAGAACTCATTTATAGTGCAAAAGCTGAGTAAACATTTGTAGCCTCGAGTCAGGTGCCACCAGCCATCTTGGAAAAGCATGACAAATTCATTTATGTTTGGGTTTTGGCCTCTTAATAAACTCTGGGGACCAGAGAGATGTGCTCAGCAAGAAGATGTGAATCAACACTGAGTCAGCAATGTCTGCACCAAGGGACTGCTAATGCTAAGCAAAAACTGAAATGAGTCAACACTTAAAAAAAAAAGGAGAAAAGATGCAGTATTTGCATTTGAGAACAAGGTGGTGTAGCTTGTGCTGGTCATGGTATGGAGTTAGCAATCCATCTTTAGTGCATTTACTTCAACACGAAGTGCAAAAGGCAGCCTATCCAGTGTGGGACCGTTAACACAATCACAGGGCATATAATCATGACTGATGATGATTAGTCAGTTGTTATATGGAAATGAAGAATTCCTTGTGACAATAAACAGTAACAAAGTTCTTATGTTTAATTTGTTAAGGCCCCAATCCGGCAGCTGGATCTACGTTGGTGGCCTCCTGTGCATACGCAGTGTGATTAACACCAGATGAGGATCTGGCCATAGTCACTGATGCTTAGTAATGGTTTTGTTGCTAATTAAAGCTCAGATTGGTTTTGGCCTTTGGGAGCTGAGCAGAAAAGGGGAACCTTAGTTTACTACTCAAGGGCTATCAATTGCAATCATTGCACAAGGACTTCTTGTCAGCGTGTGGCGTGGTGTCACTGGGTCACGGTAACCCCTCGGTGGAGATGCAGGTAGGGCTTCGGTTCATAACAAGACCTATCTTAGTGGTGTTGCCAAATGAGGGAGTCCTGTGTGTCAGCCTGTGGGAAGAGACTGTCAACGTGCATGAACTGATTCCGTTGACTAGAGGAGTCAATTAAATGCTCAGTACATAAAATATTAATATTTTCATGTTTTGGTGCAAACTCATAGCTAAAATCTGTTCACTTGGAACTGAAGCTCCTTTTCCACTGGAAGTGACTCATCATTGACTAATGATGCCCTCACCCAAGCAAGAGCTCTTCCTTCTGAGTGCTTATTAGCATAGGCATGAAGACAGACACCCTGACCAAACTTGGTGTTGCTCAGGGACAGCACAAGCATGTTAAAAGAAATCTAAAAGCAATCGGGTATTCCTATGCCCTGAATTTCAGTGGTGCTTCATTTCCCCGTCATTTGGAGAATCTCGCGCAGAGTCCAACAAACTCCCTGTCCCCATATGCAGCACGTTGAGTCCTGGAAAACGGCCACTGTCCTGGGAGAGGAAAGCAGGAGAGAGACATACTCCAAAATGAAAAGGTGTCTATTCCTGGATTACTGCAGAAAGACGATTTCACCAGTTTTCGTCATTTTGATGAGTGCTACACTAGATTGATGTCATAACGGCCCATAATAATTTGTTCTTGAAAAGCTTTTCTCCATGAAGAGGTGATGATGTGAGTGCCAGTATTAGCTGTAACTATCCTAAAAATGACTGATCAAAAATGTAGCACCGAGTGATTTGACTGATGGCTCTGGGTGAATGAGTGTAAAAGGCTGGAAAATATCACAACCGGGCAGCAGTCTTATGTCTTCCAAGTCCAGATCTATAATGTAACTCAGTGCTAATGCTGTATAATGTCCACAGCTTTTACAAGATCTTTGTTAAGTTTTATTAGTTTCATTTGATTTTATAACAAACTTTACAGTATGCTTATCAATACATCATGTTCTGGCTAACAAAAGCCTCGCTGTTTCGGGTAGATCTCTTTTTTTCCCTTCGTGAAGCTGTAACATAGAAGCCAAGTTAAGAAGGTGACAACACCTGTTCACAATTTAAAGGAAATGAAAAGATTTTTTTCCATGGATGTAAGCATGAAATTCATACATATATGTATGGATATATAATTTCCCCCCATACTCCATCCTGTGGTAGACTGCGGCAAACCAGAGCTGCAGCCAGTGTAAATTCGAGGCATGCAGGACATATGGATGCATTTAGCCCACAATCCTTTGCAGATGCTTTGGAGTGTGTAGCTGCTGCTACACCCATGCAAATAGCAAACTGCAGCTCTGTTTGCTGCACGAGTATTGTTTGGGAATGAAAGCAATACACAATGCCAGGCAGGCTGACGTTCAAAGTGTGTTTGATCTGAGCAATTTATGGCTTCCTTCTGTTAAATGATATTAATAGAATTAGCCTCTGATCCCAATGAGTTTGTGGCGTACGTGTCGGGTTTTTCTCATCAGTACATCTGAGGCTGAAAACATCTTTTGCCTCTGACTTTATTAATCAGAGTTGCCTTTGTTACGACCCTCCATACAGCTAATGGGCAGAATTTCCGCCCATGTTGACAGAACAATGCTGATGCGCACAGCCACATCTGCAGATCTATAAGGCTTAGAAATAGCTGCATTGGTGAGCAAAGCTAAGGCAGTCCGTGGCCCGAGCAGGTGATCTGTATGTGTGTGGAAAGCAGGCATGCAGAAGGTGGTCTAGATTACCAGTCAAGGTCTGCTGTGACTGCAGAATAGTAGTTAAGAGTCTTTTAATTAATAGCACCCCAAGTGCCATGAACCTGATTGCAGAGCTGGTCATCAGCAGTTTTGAGATACCTACCGTCTTGTCAACCATCCAAGATGACCATCTTCCCCAACTAGCAGGATCTTTCTGTTAACTTTCCTACAACTACTGTTATTCTCCCTTTTTCCTGACAGTGTTTCCTTGGCACCTGTGCTCTATCCCTCTTCTTCTTGCCAAAGACTGGGAGTGAAGGACTTAGTGTGGCCTCATTGGACCCAGAGGACCACTGCAGCATCATGGGTTCAGCATCATGGACATGATGTCTCCAGGAGGTCCCTACCAGAGAGCACTGTGCCCCATTCCCTACTGCCATCATACAGCTCTCCTTGGTTTGCCCAGTAAATATCACAGATAGTGGGGTTTTTAGCCAAATTTTAGTCCTTTTGATACCAGTTAACTCAGAAATACACAAAAGGCACACTTGTAAATTAAGGCAGAGTGTATAATATTTATTATAGAGAGAGCAGCACCAAGTTGGGCTAGTTTATAAGATGTAGCTTGAATGTTGATTTTGGAGACTCCTTTATGGGTAAATGCACATACAAACTATTGATTGCTCACGTGCTGCTTCTTGATCTATACACATAGGTATGTTGCCGGTTAAAATGTATGATTGTTGAGGAGATGTATTTTTACATTCCTGTAAGGTATGGTTCTCTGCCTTTCCTGCGCTGTCTTTGGCACCCACATTAAGAAAAAGATGAAAAAAAGGAAAAAAAAAACCTCAAAGAAAACTGCTGGCAATTAGTGTATAAACCTATTTTTAAATCCAATTTATTTTTGTTTGGTGGGAGAAAGAACATATTCTGAGTTGTGCTTGATGAATAATATCATTGTGCTAGAACACTTTGATTCTTCTTACTTTATAATAATATGGTTTTCATAGTCAGAAGAACTGACTGTTTACTTTATACACTTTTGGCAATAAATTTGGAAAAGAAGAGAAAAAAAGCAGTAATCCCAGGAGTTCTGAAACCTACACTCCTTCTTAAACGTACCCTGTTAAAGACATTAAGTCCCTTGCAAACACCCATCTATCAGCAGTTGAGAGTTTGTAAAAGGCGTACTTTGTTCTGAACTCCCTGCCCTACTGATTATGCACAGTTCTTTTATTTTGTGAATAGGATGACGACCCCTTAGCCTGGTAATGATGACAGATTTATGTATTTTAACACCCAGACGCTGCTGTATTTGTTAAGGGCTGCCAGACTCCAGCAGTGCTGCAACCGTAGTTTATTTTCATTGTCAGTTTGTACTGCTTTTTAAGGTGTTCTGCAGCCACTGGAAGCACTGCCGCTGCTGCTCTCAGAGGTTGAGATGTCAGGATGTTAAAAGCAGAAGCCACCATCCTTGGACTGTTTCCACTCATAAAATGTCAGTTTTACTCTGGTCGCGCTGACGGGGTGGAACCTGCTCCTCTCACTGAAGCCAAAGAAAAGAGGGGAGAAATAAAACCCCTCCGAGCAGTAAAAGGACTCAGATAACATAGAGTTCATCCCTTCACTTTCTACTCCTGTGATGTATTTTGCAGCTCTCAAGTTAATGTTTTAAAGAGAATCTTCTTTTAATGTGCAGCGAAAGTGAAAACATAAGCATACCTTGCAAGCTTAGCTGTTAAAGCACTGTATGGTCAACACATCTGTCCTCTACGCAATGCATCTGTCTGTGATTTCTTTTGGGTTGTTTTAAATTACTGCAAGTGGCAGAACAATAGGGAGACAAACAGTAAGAAAAACGCTGTTGTTTAATAGCAAGCTAAATTATTAACAAGCCTGTACAGAAAATATTTTGTGTAAATTAAAGGGAAGAAAATTATTTTATTTTCCATTGAAATGACGCAGTGCAATGAATGCAGTTGATGTCTTTCTTCTTTTCTTCTTTTCTTTCATCTTGCTACAGATATGTTTGTTCCTCTGTGTGTAGATAATTTTCTTACAGACACACTAAAAAGATTATAGGGAAAAAAATGCAGAATATAGATGTTTTTTTCTGATCTCTTCATGCCAACCAAACAACTAAATCTGAGTTTATCACACAATACAAATGATGCATAGGACTTTTATTACCTTTTTTCTTTTATTTATTTCCAATTCCTTGTTTCCCTGAAAAATGTTGTCAAGTCAGTTGAACTATTGAGTTGAATCAGTTTTCTTCTTGATTGTCAACAAAGGACTTTGAAATATTTGGGATTGAATCCTCCATTGCGAAACTATTTTGGTTTGGAAAAAACACCACCACCAAATTCTTCATTGAGTTTTCTTTGGTCCAATATTAGATCTTTCTCTTCTTAAAGACAAGCCATGTGAGTTGGCCTGTTGGTTTTGTGTTGGGTTTTTTCAAGCTAGAATAAATTATGGTAATCTTTACGCTGAAGTAAACAAGGATCTTCATCTCACCTTTGTTGAATGTGCAGGCGGCAGGTGAGAGAAGAGTTAGTGACAATCCTCCTTGTTCAGTGTCAGGGAATTTGGAAAGGGAGTTGGATTCACTTCAGATGCAGGCTGGGATTCCCAGACCTGCCTGCCGCTCTCTCCAGAGCAATCCCAGGAATCTTGTGGAGGAGAGGGATGGCACCTCCCCAATCCCCAGCACAGCCCAATGTTTGTGCTCTGTTTGTAGCGTCTCCTGACAACTGCAAGCCCACTGCAACTTCTCCTGGTAGGCCTCACATGTGCTTTGGCAGGAGAAACTCCAACCCAGGAGAAACTTGTGGGAATTTAACATCAAGAGGGTTGTTTCAGCCAAGGTCTCTTGTGAGCTGCTTTGGTTTGAGTGTGGTTTTGTTAATCCTTTTCCTTCAAGGAGGCTTGGAAGATGTAGCAGTTTTCACTTGTGGGAAGTGAATAATATTGAGGGTGAATTTTGAGAAGCTGGTCTGTGCCTTTGGCTTGAAATACAAGCAAGGTGCTAGGCGTGCTCCTCCTGTCCTGACAGGCATGCTCCTGAGATGTGACCCATCTCCTGCTCACATCATCGGGTTGCTTGGATTCGTCTATGGAGAATCCATCACCCCCTTTCCTCTGGGACGGTTTTCAGAGCCTCTGGGGAGGTGTCCGAGAGGCTGTAATCACGACCATTGTAAAAACATGTCTATGTGACCTTTAAAAAAAAGAGATTGTTCTCTGGGTGCTCCATCCTTGGATAATTATGGAGAATTTTGTGGTGGCCCCTTAACACCTTGCCATGATAAACAGACAAAAGGGCAACAGTTTTCAGGGGTGGATTGGTGGAATTGCATCAGAAATTTGGCCACCTGACATCCTCAGTACTGTCAGTGCTCATGTGTATCTCCGATCCCTTTGCCAGGAATGATGTGGATATATTTTAGCCGCCTTCTAGGCAAAACCTGGGTCATGGACATAGTCAACTATAAATTAAACTGTTAAACCTTAAATACAGAAGTTATGCCTTATATGTGGTTATTGCTATTTGTTTGTTTGACTCATGTTAGCTTTTCTTAGGAATTTTTGGCCCTTCTTGTGTTCAAAGCTCCACACTTAACAGGAGGATGGGCTGCACACTGGACTGCTCACAAGTGATATTTTTGCCACCCTTGAGTATCTGCAGTGAGGGAGGGAACATTGCAGATCCTGTCACAGCATCTCTGTTCCTCTGAGGCTTTCCTGAAGGGGAAACTTTAAGAGTTTCACTAGATCCTTCCTATCTGGTGTTTGGAGAAAGCACTCTTCTGTGCTTGGGGCCAAATCTATTCATCTTCGCTCATGTGCCATGGACCACAGAAACGGTTTCAGACATGGCGAATAAAAGGCAACAAGTTGCCTGGATGTTGTTCCTGTTATTTTTGCTGCAGCCTTTTTTTACAGTATTTTATTACTTTTCTTATTGACAGCTACCTCCCTGGAGCCTCGTACCAGCTTTTTTGACATTTAGCACAGGGAGCCTGTTTGCTGTGGGGAAATAACCAGTTTGCTTATTCCCTTATGGAGTTCTGACCTGCCTTTTTGTATTTCAGATGTGTCACGACACCTGGTGCCACCCCAGCTCTGCAGGATGCGCAGTGATAATGATTTAACTTACTGGGATGGCATTGCCTTTGTGCCTTGCTTAGATATGGCCCCATGGACTTGGAAGGTATTTTCAAGCCTGCTCACTTCATCCTGCCTATTTTGGGGGATCTGCTATTGTAATGCAGTGGGAGTTCTTCTCCAGCCTCAAGTGCTAAACCACTGCTAAGCTGACATGATACAGCCAGTTCTTTGCTGCTACTTTGGTCTCTGCTCAGAGTATAAAGTAATGGGTGGATTTTTAGTCACTGCTTTTCTCAAGCCTCTCTTCAAATATGGCATAACTCAGGCCATGAGTGAAATGCTTTTCATGTTCTTAGTGAGGGAAGAAGTGGACCCCACTTAGAGGTCTGTAGTTTTAAAGGAGGATGGTAAACTGAACTTACAGCACTTGATCTCTGGGGCCGTCAAAGATGGAAGATAAAGGGTGAGTTTTTCAAAAGCAGTCAGCCGAGGCTGAGTCAACCCCTTTTGAAGAATTCCCGTGAACTTCCATGGGTTGAGTATTGCCAATGCTGAAAGCTTTTGAAACCTTACCTAACCATCCAGTGACACCTTTTGAAAAATGTGTGTACTAAGCAGACATTCCTGGGAAAATGTAAGTAGAGTTCACGTGTGTTGAATACTGAGGTGCTTTCTCAGAAGCAGGTGTTTTGAAAGGAAATTGAGAAAATGGGTTTCTAAAGCAATTTTAATGAGCTATAGTGTCTGCCTTGGTCAGTAGGGACATAGTACTTAAACTGACGCTATTTTTTAACATAATTTTCTCTCCTGTAACAAGGCCTGTCTGATAAGCTGGCTGTCACAATAAGCAATCCCTCTAATGCCAATCCAATACATTCAGCTGTTGTGTGAAGTCACGCTGAGCACAAAACAATTGCAAGGTTTGCTAGTGTCTAACTCAAAGCTTGTATGATGCTTTGGGATTCAGAATATGAAAGACATTTCTGTACCACCTCTGGATATGAGCAATAACTGCTGTAACAGTTAAATACAAATTAAAAGAACATGGAAGCTGGGGCTTGAGACAGTCCCAAGGTTGCAGTAATTAATTTTTTTTTTTTTTTTCAGCTTTGAGAAAACTCCAGGCTCAAATATCAGGAACACTGTTGCTGCATGTAGTCCATGCATGCAGTTGACATTGACCGTAGTGGGAAATTGGTGCAGTTACTCAGAATGAATGTATGTGAATGATGAGCAGGGTGCTCTGCCCATGTTGCAGGGCAACATTCTGATACCTGCCCTCATTAGCTTTAGGACTGCTAAAATTCATTGGACTCATCTGAAGGGAATGGCTTGTCTTGCAGTTCTACAGGGAAGAAATGAAGGAGAGAATGAGTAAAAGGAGAAAAACATCAGGGGAGGGATTTTAAAAAAAAATCTTTCCTTCCTTTTGCATTGCAGACATGTTAAGTACTTAATATTTTAAGAGCATCTTCTTACTTAGAAAAGCTGGCAAAGACAGGATTCAGTATGAGTCTGCCAGATTGATTTACAAATCAGCCTTACGAACTCCTGCTGCTTAAACATACCAGAATGCGACAATTAAAGCCAACATCTGGAATTCATTGGTGGAACTGATCCTAGATAAACATTAAATGAATGTCCATTTCCTTAGCATTGGATTTCCTCTGGCTACCACAGCTTAAGTAATGTCATCCTATCAGATAGAGCTGATGATGATAGCAGAGCAAATGTCAAAGTCATGAGCCAGATCTATTTGTTCTGTCTTTTAGCACTGAAGCTGGGACTAAATCTGGGCTGAAGAGACACCCACTGTTTTTTCCACTAGACTGTGGAGATGGGTTCCTCATCTCACTAACCTGGGCTAAGCTGGTGGTGTGGCTCCCTTTCTCTCCTGTGAAAATAGAATACTTCAGATTAGTTAGGTTAATCTTACTTGAGGAACTCTATCTCAATAGAGTTTCTCCTCTCTCTGTTTCCCAAAAACTTGTCAAGGTTACTGCAGTCTTCCTCCATTCTCCCAACCCAGGGAGAGATTCTGTTTGTTCATTTTTAGAAAAAGAGAAAATCAGCTAATGAATTTGGGACTAAGTCCCAAGTTACAGAAGTGGAAGCCAGTCACAACAATTACCCATGTGTCTTCCTTTGCAACAGATCTCTTCCCTGAGGCTTGGCTGAAGTGGAGAGTGGTCAGTGTTGTCCACGTCCATGGTGGGTGAGATGGAAAGCCCTGGGAATGGTTCTTCTCAGGGCCAAGAAGTCCTTGCTTACCCTGGCAAGAATTAGATTTCTTTGTGCAATCCAGCATAACTGTCATCATGGGGGAGGTAAAAAGCAACTCTTGGCTTTCACTCATGCTCTTATTGCCCTCTGACCTCTTTGGTTATTGGAGGAGCAAAAATTGTGGTGGTCTATAGGTGGCTTTATTTGTACAACCATTGTGTCCCCTCTCTGAATCTGTTCAGTCCTGGATCACTGAAATGAAGTTGAGGGGAGGTGTTTCCATGTGGGCAGGCACTCTGGACCCAAAAAACCCAAAGAGAAAAATGCCTCTTTCACGGAAAACCATAACTGCTTTTAGAGTTTTAGAGGTGTAGCCTTTCACTAAGGCACATGAAAACACATTTTCTCAGGTCTGTACTCAGGACATCATTCTTACCTCTGATCTCTAAAGAAACTGGATGACGTTTGGGGTCTTTAGGAACTTTCTGAGCATCCAGACCATATATTGAAGTGCCTGGTTTCACCTGTCTGAGGCATGAGGTTTTGCCCACAAGCAAACAGACGTGGATTTTGCAGAAATGTCTTTGAAGCACTCACTTTCTGCTTTGTACTGTGCAGGAGCTATACTGAAAGAAGTAAACACATTGCTGGTGCAGGGGTCCTCCTTCCAGCCTTGAGGCGTTCTCCAAAATCTCTTATTAGTGCCTCTCTGGGTCTTCAGGTCGCCTCTGCTGGGCTCCCCTTCTGCAACTCCTGGCTTCTGCTCAAAGCATGGTCTCTCTCTCCCTTGGGACCCCAGTATTCAACTTCTTCCCACTTTCATCAACCTGACAATCAAAAGTCCTCCTTTCCATCTCTCGCCTAGTCATTCAGCTTTATAAAAGCATTATCTCAGCACCTTGGTTTCTTTGGGGAAAATTGCATGATTCTTTTCCTTTCCTTCCCTCCCCTGCTTTCATGCCCTGCCTCACCCCACTTCGTGAAGAAGCTGAATCCGTATGGATCTTCTCGACTCAGGACATAGCTCCTGAGAGACATCCAGGTGGCTTTTGGGAGGTGTTTGGGTTTCTGATCTCTCATGCTCAGTTCAGCAAGGAGCAACACAGCCATGGGGCTGTGCTTGACATACCTCAGAGCTCTCAGTGACACAGTAATATCTCAAGGGCCAGTGTGTTTCAGAAACGGAGCACAGATAGGTTCCCCCAATCACCCTATGGAATCAGCAGGACTTTCTGCACAGAGCAGGCGTCTTCTCTCCTTTGAACGCCCCCAGCCCAGCTTAGCTGGAGGGAGCCGGTGACCCCACGCACAGCGCAGAGCGGGCTCAGCACAGCGATGCAGAGGAGCTGCGAGCCAGACCCATATGGCCCTTGCGCTTTACATTCTGATAGTATAGAGTTGCCTGCTCGGAGTAGGCTCGAAGAGGCAGAAATATTTTTCTTGCTGGTTGCCCCTTTTTGTGTTGTTGCTCTGTGAATGTTAATCTGCAAGTTGAAACCGTAACATGAAAGAGCTCCAGAGAGAGGAAAGATTCAGGTAAGTTTATAGTTAAGTTATTTTGCTTTGCTGGTGACTTCTATCTGGTGGGTTTTGCAAAGCAACTGATAAATATTTTTCTCTCTGTTACTTACGGTGCCAACAGTAGCCTGAAGTCCTAATTTCCTCCTACAGAAGATAGACCTTCGAGGTCTATAAAATTTATACAGGATACTTTCTGGTTTTTATTAGCCTAGTAAAAGAGATCATATTTAGTGTGCTTCTGTATCTCTGGAAGTTATGACTGGGGAATTATTCTGCGGGGCAACAAGCTGAATGCTGTGGTTGAAAATACGGATTTATCTGAGCTGTGAAAGCGGTAGACCAAGCAGATAATGAAAGTCCTTGAAATGCTTCAGACATGCACAGCCATTTTAGAATATCCCACAAGGGGGCTATGGGTTACGTCGTCATTTAGCTTTTAGTCGTTGCTAATTAGTTCCACCTAAATACTGATTTCCCCAGCCCATTCCTTGTCTCTCAATTGTAACACCCCAAAGAGAGTGAATTTTCTTTGCTCTTCCTGTGTTTGAAAACAGTTGTATGGCATCTGGTCTGTTTGTGGATGTGCAGTGAATCTAAATACCTTTAAAAATATAATGATTTTTAATAAACATGTGCTTCCAGGCCCAACTATGAGTGGGAAGAGTAGGGCACAGCAGAAGGCAAGTCCCAGACTTTATACTCTAAACAGATGAAGTTCATCAAGGACTGGCAGAGTAACAGAGGTACAAAAAGATAAAGGGAGTTTCTAAACTTTGTGCAGAATATCTGGCATAAGTGACCTCTTTATGCCCCCCTATTAGTTTCTTCTCTGCATTGTTTTTCTTATCTGGACAGCTAAAAAAAGAAACAAAGTATTGGCCAGTAAAGCATGTATTGTTTAATAGTCTCTGTTTCTATTCAAATAGAAATTTGTATCAAGACTGAGTAAATAGTTTTGCTTGGGACAGAGCAAGGCTGGAATGGAACTACCATTTAGGTACGTGTAACTTCTCCCTGCAAGATCAGCTATGACTTTTAGTTTGACAATAAGGAAAATGGCTTTCTCCCAATGAAGGAGAAAAAAAAATGGTAGAAATGCATGGTGAAGAAAGAATGAGTTTTTTCCATTGCTTGGCTTAGGCTGGAATATTTTTATGTATACACATTTTGCCAAAATCATTTGTTTGCTAATAAGGAAGCCTCCAGCATGACCTTAGTCAATACACCGGCAGACGTGGGAGTGGAAGGGATCGGTACAGCGTCACTTGGGTGGGATGTTAGGAGGGACAGTCCCCGCTGGGGACTCCTGCTCTTTCCTCCGGGAAAATGATGGCAGCTGCACAGCCTAAATACAGCCTAGAATCTGCCTTCGTTGTTTTGTGCCTCTTGCAGCCGAAGGGCAGCTGAGAATAAAGGTGAGCAGGCTTTGGGGCTACGTTATCCCTGCACAGTCCCAGAGGTACTGTCAGAGGGAGATGCCACATCCTCCTGGCCTCCTTCTTCTATGCAAAAACCCACTAAAGAGCTGGGTCGTTGCCACAAACGTAGGTGAATCCCCCTTACCACCACGTGGAAGAAATGACTGAGCTCTTTGGCCTTTTGTTTAGCAAAAATAAGGTGGAAGGTAAATCTGAGGTGACTGTCGCCTGCTGCATCATTTTTCTGACCTAAAACTAACACTGCAGCCCCTGCGGTTGCCATTAGAGTTATTTAGTGCTTCAGCCTTTTTTTTTTCCCCTTGCCTTTCCAGAACACTAGCGCTGCTGAGCAGAAGAACTGCCTCATTGTGCGAGCCCAAAGGAAACACTGCATAGAAAATGCGAGGAATTTTTAGGCCATGATATGTTTGGACTAGGAAGCAGGGGACTCAGAGGAATGCGGAGTACGGTTCCAAAAATATTCCTTGCAATAGTGCTCTTGGTCAGTAACAGTTATTTTTGTTGGCCTGCCAGCCCCCTCGAGCAGAGGTGATGTCATTCCCCGGCATGGTGGAGGTGGAAATACAGAGAGCGCCCTGTGGTTTCGCAGGGCTGAGAGCGGACAGCTGAACCGAATGCCTTCTCCCGTCTCAAATGCTCTTTCTGTTGTAAAAAAAAAATAAAAAATTAAAAAATAGTGTAGTGTGGGGGATGGTGAGGATGACTTTAAAATAATTAACAGCACGGTAGAAACATTTTCTATAGCCATAGTCTCTTCCTCCCATGTGAGCTCCCTTCCTGTGAGCTCTTCTGCTTTTCTCCTTATAGTGATGTGCATGCTTGGGGGGTGCTTTTTGGGTTGTGTTTATAATGTTATGCTTCTTTAGTTATTAAAATGATCCAGTCATACCATGTAGCGCTTTCGGTGTCCTGAGCACCTCTGGCTGAGACATGACCGTGTGAATGTCTTCACAGTGATTAAAATGTGCTGATATACCCTAGAACACCCCTGAAGAAGAAAACCAGCACTTTTTCTGTAATAAACAGGATGGAGCAGTAAAATATTGGGACCTTTTTTCATGCTGGTCACTCTCAATGTTCATTGTGATCTTGGTGATGCTGATTTGACTTTTAAGGGCATGTGAGAGAGAGAGACCAAGAAACAGAGAAACTGTGATTTTTTGAAAAAATAGTTTATCTAGGCTGGTAAGATAGTAAAAGCTGTGTGCATCCATGCATGGTATGAACCTAGCAAGACCGTAGCTTCACCTCAGTCCTCCCTAACCTAAATTATGTTCAGCACAGGTAGCTAAGCCAAATTTCCACTTTACCCCAGACACAAGGGTACCACAGCACACTGGACGCGAGGCAAGAAGTTAGGAAACCTGGAGTTTAATCCTGGTTCTGGCATTTAGCTACTGGGTGCCATTGGGTATTGCTTTCCTACCTGGGTCTTACATATGCCAGTTGTGTACTTCCAGAGGGACAGTGTTCGTCCTTGTGGGGCTCTAATTGTTATGGTGTCCGGATTTAATTGCATGGCAAGTAGTAGCCACACCGATGGTGTTTGCTCCTTCACTAGCACTTGTGAAAGTTGTGTCTTGTGACGTGATATGAAGGGCACATTTGAGCTATTTTGGATAATGGGAATGGTCCAAAACTCTCTTTTCCCAAGATTCCTCAGCCAGGTATCTTGGGGCTGCAGAGGAAATAAAACTGTATAAAACCAACCCAAAAGCATATGAATGCCAAGGTTTCCTAACCTTGAAACTTAAATTTTGGGTTGATAAAATCCATGCAATGCTGACATTTATACAGTGGCAGGAAATTGTTAAAGGTGTCAGATTTTCCATTTTAATTCTAGCAACAGTCTGGCAGTAGATTTCCTTGAAAATGCTGTTGAAAAGGTCCTACTTTCTAAATTGGAAAGATTTACAATTTACCTTTTCTGTTAACCTCTTGTTCCTCAAAAGGTTAAGTAAGGGAAATTCCTCTTTTTAACACTGGTAGCTATTTGACAATGTTTCCTTAGCACTGGGTAACACTGGATTTCTCAGCAAATGCGCCAATGTAAAGGTAAAAGAAACATTTACTTGCAAGTTATCCACAGAGGTCTTACAAAACTGTTTGTGTCGCATAATTCGTATACCCCATTTAATTTTCACTATTGCTTAATGTACCCTACTAAACTAGACTAGACTAGACTAGACTAGACTAGACTATTTGGGTTAGAAGGGACGTACACTGATCATTTAGTCCAACTGTCTGACCACTTCAGGGCTGACCAAGTTAAAGCATGTTGTTAAGCATTGTCCAAATGCCACTGACGGGCTTGGGGCATTGACCACCTCTCTGGGAAGCCTGTTCCAGTGTTTAACTGCCTTCTCTCTAAAGAAATGCATCCTAATGTCCAGTCTGAACCTCCCCAGGTGCAGCTTTGAACCATTCCCACAAGTCCTGTCACTGGATACCAGGGAGAAGAGCTCAGCACCTCCCTCTCCGCTTCCCCTCCTCAGGACGCTGTAGAGAGCAATGAGATCGCCCCTCAGCCGCCTTTTCTCCAAACTAGACAAACCGAAAGTCCTTAGCCACTCCTTGTAGGACATTCCTTCCAGCCTTTTCACCAGCTTTGTTGCCCTCCTCTGGATGCATTCAAGGACCTTCACATCCTTCTTAAATTATGGGGCTCAGAACTGCACACAGTACTCAAGATGAGGCCACACCAACGCTAAAGACAGAAGGATAATCACATCTTTTGACCATCTGGTTATACTGTGGTTTGCAACTTACCACTTGCACAAGTGTCTTACCTCTTCAAAGTGTTATACAATTTTGAGTGAATTATTCCTCAGATAACCTGGGAGGGAATCAAGTAAGCATATTTTTGATGGCAAGATGGTGCTTAGGATATCAGAACAGCCAATTTATGCAGGAGAAATATACTTCTCTTGAGGGTAGGCAGGTACATTTGGAATTGCTGTTGAAATCTGAATTTCTTTAGGATAATTGTAAAGCAGAGTGGGGTAGATTTGGTGTCAGCATGTGGCGTCAGGCTTACCTCCAGCTTTGCTGGAGAAAAGATGGAGTTTTACTAATGTGAGGTAGAGGCAATGGAGGCTTCTACTTCAGGTGCAGGATGGTTGCTGAGTGTCGAACATGGAGTGCGGGAGAAGGAAAGGGTGCTCCAATGTACTTTGGAGGTGTTATCCCAGGCTGTTTGGGGATGAAGGCTGGGGCAGTGCTGGGCTACATAAGAGCTCTGGGACAAGGAGATGGGAGCTAATTTGGATTAAACCTAGAGCATCTATGGGGACAACTGCAAAGGTGATGTCCCTCTAGAAAGAAAATGTCTGTGGAGCTCTTGGAGGGTCTGGAAAGGGGTCAGATGATCTCAAGGGACAGTTCTCCCAGGGGTAATCCACATCTCCAGATTTCTGTCCATAACAACTAAATAACCAGCCTCTTCTTCCTGGCCTGGATCTTAATATGGTGGGGACAGGTTAAAAAAACCAGTTGCTTCTGAGGTTTCATCAGAACTTCTTGGTGTAATGGATTATCTGTTGACTGTGGAGCAGGCATGGAAGGCTATGGACAAACTACAGGCTGGGGAATATGTCAGGATTAATAGGCCAGCCAGTCCCTTGATTAGCTCTACCCTGGCAGCTGCCTAGTAACCAGCTTCCAGTATAAATAATCTTGTAACTCTGGGGTTGATATTTCCAAAGCTTAAAATATGAAGGCCATACTGTGCTCTTTCTCAATATCATGACCTTAATAGGTTTCCAGTAAGAGCTGTAAAAATTGTCCCCACACCCACTCTACTTTGTGACTTGAAAACGTCTGTGCAACAGTGCATGGCTTACTGTCCTGGGCAGGACTGAATGAAGCCCATTGCTTAATTGGAGAAGAAAGGTCTTTGATGTGCCCCAGATTAAAGACGTCTGATGGTCTCTCTAATTAGTCAGCAAAGTAGATTTGTAGTTCTGAAGTGAATTGTATCAGAAACATTAACAGTCATAGCTAATTATTTTTAGACTAGACTACACTAGACTATCTCAGTTGGAAGGGACTTACAACAATCATCTAGTCCAACTGCCTGACCAATTCGGGGCTGGCCAAAAGTTAAAGCATGTAGTTAAGGGCATTGTCCAAATGCCTTTTAAACACTGATGGGCTTGGGGCATTGACCACCTCTCAAGGAAAACTGTTCCAGTGTTTGACCACCATCTCTGAAAAGAAATGCTTCCTAACATCCAGTCTAAACCTCCATTGGTGCAGCTTTGAACCATTTTTGTTTCTGTTCTTCAGGTAGTCGTATAAACTGCAATTAGATAACTGGGTGTATTGACCTGTTGGGACACATACTGAAGGAGACAAACAGGACAAAGGAAGCAGCAGCACATTGTACTGCACTGGGAAAAGCAGACAAAGAAGAGGGTTTTTAGAGGGTCATGGTCAAAAGATCCCAAATACTTTGTTTTGAGGAACTCAGTGGGGCAGGTTATGGACACCTTATGCTGAAACCTAAAGTATCAGGTTTTTATTGATACATACTTCTGTGGTACCCGTAGGTTAGTTCCCAAATACTGTCAAAATTGAAACAAGGCTGTACAGAGGCAGTTTTATACAGCTGGCTGGAGCATCAAGGGAAGATAAGTGACCTTTGGACTTAAGGGGTCCTGGCCCTGGTGACGAAGATGGTGAAATGGGGAATGGGGACCACCAACAATTTCCTGGAGGGGGAAGTCCCATTTGTCTCCTAGAGCCTTGCTATGCTATTGATATGGGTTATTGAAACAGGGTGTTCCCATAGTTACTTCCTCACACTGGCATTGCAACACCCGCCCCCAGTGAAATTCCTGTCTTCAGTCATTAGCGGAGTCCCAGTTTTCAGCCAGCTGTTTCCCCTTGGGTTGCTCTGCAGGGCAGGTCATTTGCTGCCAGGATCCTCTAAAGAAGATTTCTCTATCTGGATTGTATCGTGTAGCAAAGCCGGCAGTGAACACTGAATTCATTTTCTGTGTTATTGTTAGAGTGAGCTCTTTATAACCATTCAATTTTCTTTTAAATAAATCCCATTTGGAAAAACAAATCCTGCCCATAAAAGCAGCTCTCTGTGCTGGGTTAGTTTTCAGCATATCGTACACAGCTGTATATTTGGGTTTATGTCTCGGGGCTAAACGCTCATTCCTGTGTGCAACCAGTGTATTCATGCCAGAGCAATGGCAAAGTTGTTTCTTGGGACTCTTGGGGTTTCACTAGGTCTAATGGCATTAGGGAAGATGGAAGAGAATAAGGTGGGAAGGTGAATAAGCCAGTTTGTCCCAGGGGCTCTTGTGTGAAAGATTAGAAAGGGCTCAAGTCCATGTCCATAAAGTCTAAGGTGGTAGAGATTCCTATGTCAGCTTTTCCCTGGTCTCCCGGGCGTTGCACGCATCATGCCAGTCTGGGTCCTCAGTTTGGGCCTATTTGTCCTTACCCTGTCTTCTTCCTCTATGCTGTCCCAAGTCCCTTGTGCACTGTGGAGATAAAGCGTCACTTTTGACCACAGACAGAGGTAGGAGGGAGAGCTACGCAGGGTGGCCTCCATCCAGAGCAGAAGTGGGACTTTTCTGTCACCACGACTTTTCTGTGCCCACAGGGGATGCTGGGAGGGCTGAATCTGATTAGGAAAACATGCAGTTTTGTGGCACCTGGGACTGCATTAGAAACTTCCTGAGAGCATCATCTTTTTTTTGATCCCAAATAAAAGTGTGTGACCAGAGTATTCATGTTTCCATGGAGGACAGTCCTACAATATGGCAATAGATATCCCAGATCTCTTGCCTTGGAGACCTTAGCTGTGTTCAACAAGCTGCAAATGCTATGGGAGAAAACATAAGAGGATTATAATTTTTGCCAAATTAAGAAAAATTGTCTGCCATTTGAGTTCACTCATAGCAAACTCCTGTTCCTGGAAGTTCCTAAAGGGTCAATAGCAGATAAGTGGCTTAGACCACCTTCTGTTCATTAAAAATAATTTACCCGTACTTCACTGGATGCTTGTCTATGTAGCAAGTAGCCTAGGTCTATGTAGAAAGACAGTGGAAAGATACGGGGCCGTTCCTCCCCTTGCACAGCATGCCAGAAAGAAAATGGAGCTTGCTGTCCAACTCACTCCAGGGCTTCACAGTATTTTCTCCATGTTTAGTAGTTTGACATCAAGGATGCTCTCACCAGGCTCTGAGCTCTAGTGGGGGTGGCAACAGAGCAATCCCACTCAGGATGCCCTGTGGATCTCCTAATTTTCAAGTCCACCAGCCCTTCCTGCGCACACCATGGGCTAGGGAGGACGGAGTGAAGTTGTGTGGGCAGGCTCTGACTGTGGGAGTCGCTAAGGGCCCTGTGATACAGGTCCATTGCCCTTAAATTCCACTTCCGATGACATGGTAAAGAACCTAGATATTGAAGTGTGCTGCATCTCTCCAGTTCCACAAGTCTTCTGCTTCACAGCTTCGTGCTCTCTGAACATATGCAGCTTACAGTGTAAGCTTCACTGCTTCGTGCAGGCGGTCTCTTTAAATTCCTTTTTTCCTTTTTTCTTGCCTGCAGGAGGGAGATGAGAAGAAGCAATTGTCCCACAATTGTTGCCAATTCTTTGCTGGCTGATACTTAAATATAAGGAAAAGTCAGCAAAATATAGAATCTGTGAAGGGGGAGAGAGATCTCAAAAGAAACCATGGGAATTGAAGCTCGTTTGAAACAAAAGCGCTATTATCCATCGTGGGCTTCATCTTAGCAATTCCAGTGTGTAAGGCTCTGCAGACCTCCACTGTTGGGACACAGAATGGGAAATTTCAGCTAGAGTGAAAGAGTCATCTGAAGATATAATTCTGAAGGAGCATGAGGCACCCTCTTCCTTTCCATCCTCATTATATCTGGAATTATTTCGCACTGTTATTTAATAAAGCAATAACAATAATACTTTGCAGTTCTTTAATAAGGTTTCAAAGAATGTAATTAGTGGAGAGTCACACTTAAATTACATAAGACTATTTTAAAGTATTTTTCTTTAAATTTCTATGTGTAATTCTTGAGACAGAGTAGTTTATTTCTGCTTCTGTCTGTCCTAGATGTGAGAGAATTCAAAGACCTATTTTAACCAGGAAACCTGGTTTAACACTTTAGCCAGAGCACAGGATGAAATATTTTAAAGTAGTTTTTGCTTGCTGTAGGGCCTATGTGCCACTGTTGAGGAGGTGAGGCAGGATTTTTGGACACTGCAAAGAAACTGTATTGTTCTATATAATGCAGAGCGAATTCCTAGTGGGACTTCCTAGTCCTCAGCACACAAAGTTGGCCAAAGGCTCCTGTTCCTGCATTACTTTTGACCTCCTGTTCATCCTTCCCTGTGTAAAACAATGCAACAGTCATGGGAGAAAAGTTCTCCAGTTCCTGTGGATCTTCACAGCTTGCAAAAGGTTCAGCATTTGTATAGCTTCTGCTAAAACAATTTCCTTACAAAAATAATTTAACAGAAATTTAAAAAATAGTCCCTTTATTTCAAGTGGCAGATCTTAGGCTCAGGCAAAAGCAGCTGAGCTCAGGTTTTCATTACGATTCTTCTATCTTAAGAGTTAAGTGAAATGTGGGTACTGGTAATCTGAAAGTTTAGCATGGAGTGGCTGAATCAGAAGATGCAAAGAGAGAAAGAGAAGTGATTTTCAGACTCAAGTCTTCAGTGTTGCTGGAAGCCCATGGCTCAAGCTTGCATTCAGGCTGGACCCTCAGCAGCTTTTCTTCAGCAATTCACCTCACACCAGCAGCACTTTGCTTTTCTTCAAGTAGATGTTTTACTAGCTGTGTTCGTGTCCTTGGGGAGAAATAACAAGTGTATATGATTAGGAAGGTGATTTGATAGGACTGGAAAGGAAAATAGCTCCAGTTTTTAAACTGAGGTAAATATTTAGTACTTATGTTGTTTGTGCATAGAGCATTTGATTTCCTTAGTGCTTCCTCCCTTTCTCCCTCTCTACTTACCTCTCTGTCACTTACAGTTTTGAATGACAGCTGTCAGCTCCCATCCTGCTGTCCTGGATATCAAGGCAGCAACACCTGTTTGCCAGATCCCGGGAGTCTACAGCCCATTCATAGATATGAACTCTGCCTCTTCCACCCCAGAGCTGGTCTTTTCTTATTCGGTGTCATTTGCCGTCCTTTATTGCAAGAAATGTGTTTTTTTATTGTTACTGTTTTGTCCCCTCAGCCTATTTTTTTTTTTTTTCTCCCGAGCAGTTTTAAATACATTGGGGTTATTTCTTATATATATGATAGTGCTCAGAGGTACAAATGGAAAGCAAAGCCATGTTGCATTGGTCGTTTTTCTAACATGTAGTAAGAAATAGACCTCACCCATATGATCTTACCGGCTAAAAGTCAACTACATGGACAAATGATGAGTGACAGCCATTGTCCCATTTTACTGAGTGAGAACTGGCCTGAAGTCCCAAGGGAGGTTTGTATGGGAACTGGAAAGTGAGCCCCTGTGTTACAAGTCCAGGACCCGTAATCAGAAATCTGTCCTTCTTTTCCAAAACTTATTAATAGATATTATTTCTCTGCCAGAGAGGTGGTTTTTTTTTTTCTGATTTCCTGATATAGAACCTAAATATTTTCTTTTTGAATTTCATTCTTCTAGTTTGAAGTAGACACACTATAAAGAATTTGATATTCCCTTTTGATTTGGCTTTGGCGTTCTACTATTGACAATGCACATACAGGGCAGAGAACTCTGACAAACAGAGGGTTTGCTCCTGCGCACAGATGTAAGATTTGTTAGTACATCAGGAAACTTCTCTAACACATATGGAACATATTGTGTGTTAAAATTTGCCAGTCAGGCAGACTTATAAACTATATTAAAGCAAGCTATAATGTCTCAGTGTGAAGAGGAGAAGACATAGGACAAGGGTGCTTTCATGCATATATACCTGGCCCAAATGTAGAGGATACACTCTTTTAACAATTTAGAAGGTTCTGATGTCTAACTTCAACCCTGACTTTGGTGGATATTGTCCACTTTAATTTGTATTTTGGTTTGCATTTTTTTGGTCCAAATTTATTTTACAGGCATGGGATTTTCTGTACTGTAGTTGTTAAATTAAGGACCCAAAAGGATCTCTCAGTGCACTGAAGGTGCTGTAAATCTTTTTGACCCTCTGGCAGTAGCAGTTTGGTCTTAGAATTTTACAGCATTTATAGCTTTATTACAATAAATGAAGTGTAACTTCTGTTGCCTAAGAATTTGCTTTTTTTGAGGAGTCTTTGAGCTTAGAATCTGTGCTGGACACTGTGCTATGAAATTATCTGTACTATCACTGATAACCGTATTATCACCTTACTATCACTGAGTTAATTTCCTCAGATAGGGTCTTACATGCCGGCCTTAGGAACAGCATATCAGAACCTAGGCATACCCAGGTCAGACTGAAGCAGAGACCCATCTAGCACAATCTTCTGTAACACTCACAATAGCAGATGCTAAGGAAAAGTAAAAAAAACACAGAGGAAGCAAATCATGGTATTCCCCTGCCATAAGCGCCCAGACTCCAATAGTTTGCTCCTTGGGAATTCCCTGAAGCAGAAACAGTGTCTCTGTACGGCATGCAAAGCACTGGACCCCAACTTGTGCTGACTCATTATCAACAACACGGAGGAAATATTGTTCTGATTAAAAATTGAGTAAACAGCCCTGTTTATCGTATGGGAGACGTGGCTGGATTTTGTGTTGTGGAATACACTGGCTCTGAGAGTAGCAATGAGCTTGTGGACTTGGCTGTGCTAGGTTTACGATTGGACTTGATCTTAAAGGTCCTTTCCAACCTAAACGATTCTATGATTCTATGATTCTCTCTCCTATCAGAGTGAGCTGCAGCAGCTGACTAGTCCTTTCCATAACTGCTAGCAGCGTTTGGGCTGCTGCTGAAGGGTCACCATCTTTTGCAGCTCTGGGTGGTCTGTAGCAGAAGTTACTCTTTCACCTCCCTTGCAGGCTTCATCCCAGCTCAATCCTTTTCTTGTGAAAAGAGCTCCATGGGCCTGATCCTTCATGCTAGGAACAGCCAAGTTCAATGCATTGCTGAAAAGCCATTTTCTGGCTCTATGTTAGCCACAGGACAACATCCACTGCTTCAAAGATCCATAAGGTCATCTTTTTGTTTTCCTTCACAGCTGTCCACAAACCCTTCCAGATTTGCCTTGGTCGTGATATCCATGGGCTTGCAATGGTAGGGAGAGGTGTACTGTGTGTGGAACACTGGAAACGAGACCCAAAGTGATGATGAAGATGCTGTAGCATAGTCTTTGCTTCACTTTTGTTTCTTTCCAAGTAACATGCAGTCATTTGTTCGGATTTGCTGCAGATTGTGATGGTGCCTGGAGAAACAGTCATTCTGAGAGCAAACCCCAAACTTTCTTTGTGAAAATTTTCTGGATTTTGGTGGAACCAGAATTTTCTGTGAGAAGATGGTTTCTCTGCGAAAAAACATTCACATTTCCATGAGAAAAATGGTAAGGGAAATACCTCCACAGAAAATGTCACCTTGAACAGAGTGTAATGTGGCTGTAAGGCCTCTCTGACCAAATCCAACCCAAAGCAGGGGCAGAAAAGCTGACATCCATGAGGGACCAGTCTAGGGAGCTGTCTCCTAGGAGGGCTGTGCCCTGCACTCACCATGAAAGTTTTTAGCTTCACAGCAAGAAGGAAGTCACGTCTTGAAAGCATGCAGAATTTTTTTCTATCCTTGTTGCTACACTCCCATGGCTTGCTCCACGTATAATGCTCATTTCTCCCCTGCACAGTATATTATGTGATGCTTTACCCAGTAGGACTCAAATACAATGTGCGTAAATAGTGTTTTATATCCACTTTGGGTAAATGACTGCACAATCTTCAAGAAAGTGAAGAATGAGGGTCGTTTCCTCTGATTAGAAAGTATTCTAGAGTAATGCCTCTGTGATTCAAACTGAAGGGAGCTTTTTATGTCGGCAGTGTACAATAATTACACAAATTGGAATTTTGGCCAGAGCAAACATCTTTGCATTTGTGAAAAATGCAATGAGATTTTTAATGATGATGAATGATCAGCATACTGGTTTTATGTTTTGCTCAAATGAGGGATGAATCATAGATGTAAGAGTTGGAAAAGACTTACAGAAAGAGATCATCTAATCATCCCCAAGAAGACAAGATCACATTAATGTTTGATGGTTAAAGATGCTTGAAGAATGCTTCAGTAGTAGTAACTTAGCTGTTCTGTTCATTTCCTCCTTTCCTCATGCTTTCAGGTTTTCCTTCAGTTTTCTGCAAAAGAAGAAAACTCTCCCTAAGCCTTTTTCATGACAGATGCTAAGCAGTACTCAAATCACATAAGCCAGATTCTGCCCAGAAGTTTTTGGTAACTGCCAACCAACAAAGAATTTCATAGTTTGAGCATTTTGCAAAGATAACAACCACTAGATCAGTCATTTGCACAGTGCCAGGAAAATGCTACGCTAGTTTTTCCTAGGCACAAAGCTGTCATTTTCTCTGCAAGGTTTTTATGATGGTTTAATTTAAGTTTAGGAGGTAGCCCAGTCGTCTCTCTCCTTTAAAAAATGTGTGTGTATGGAAATAGCTAAAACTTAAGCAAATGAGTATAAAATGGTATCCTTTTCTATGTAGGACCAAGCAGCCTGATTTAAAGGAAACTTCTTTGACAAGATCTTCTAAATATAGCCTTTAAGCTAGCTCCTTTGGAAAGTGATGGCAGCTCAGGGTTTTAAAGTTTTGCCTGAAAGTGGATGTCTACAGAAGGCACCCCTAGGATTTAAAGAAGTATTTAGAAAGCCATCAACCCAACATCATCCTTTATTTTTGGAGTTTCTGTAACTGTTTCCTTTTATACCATTTGGATTAAGGACACTTAAATTGCACCAGACGAGGGGCTGTGTTGACAATTTGCCAGGCTCTTGAGAGCCACATGTAATTTTCAAAATATGGAGAAAATTGCAGCTGGTGCTTAATTGGAACATGGCAGGTTGCTTCACTTAACCGTTCAAGAGCGTTAGTATGCCCACAGAGGGACACATATTTTGACAGAGCTGTGGTTATGCCAGCCTGTCCTGGGTGTCCTAAAAACCCTCTTCCTGTGTCCTGTTTTTGTAAGTGGGGATTTCTGAGTAATTTCTGAGCAGGAGACATTGCATCATGGGATGGTGTTAGGAAAGTTGTCTGAACAGCTGCAGCTGGTGGACTTCATCCCCAGCGGAGCGGGGAGCACCATATGCTGGATGCTCATCCAGACCTGTGCTGGATTGCCTCTTATTGAGGGTTGTCAAAAATACCTGCAACAGCTCAGTGCCTCAGAATATGTGGAACGGAAAGCAGCAGAAAATTAGGCAACAAAATATTGCAACCAACTCTTTAAAAAAAAGTAAAGATAGTTAAGTCATTTGCAGGTAGAGAGATAAGCTTGTCCTTGACTTTCCAGAGGGCCTGAGCCAAGACACAGTTAAACATATTAACAAGTCACTAACTTGGGTTTCGGTGAAATATCTGAGATTGCTTAATGTGTTTTTAAAAGTGATAATCATTGTTCAGAAGGACAAATTATGTTCAGTGTTGTGCTAACAGGTATGTTTGCTAACATGACGCTTTTCTCCTGTGCAGATAAGACTGAAGTATATTCCAGGTAGCCAGAGGAGGGAATCGTGCATGCCCCCTACCAAAAGCAATACTGTGATCTGTGTTGCTTATCACTCATGTGGCTAGGCAGGTGCCAGGAAGGATGACTGGTACCATTGCATCTTATGTTTAGTTACCTAACAAGAAAATAATAATGATTCAAAACCTACAAACCAGACATAAGTCTTCTTTGCATATCCATGTCACCTTGTGCTTTGTGCTCTTGATCTATGTGTCTCATTGCCTGAATGGAGTCCCTGAGCAATAGCTACAGAATAAATACTAAATAACAGAAACGGCAGTCATTGCAATGGCTATGATCCTACGTTGTTAAAATTCACAGGTTACCCCCCAAAAAATTCAGGAAAGAATAAGGAAAATAGTTACTGCCACAGAATAATTCATATTATCCTGTTTTCTAGCCCAAACCAGCAGACCATACCAACAAAATGGAGACCTTTTGTTTTATTTCTGAGGCAGCACAGTGGTTTCAATGCCTGCCTTCTCTGTCTTTCTCACGTGGCGAGGACGTTTCATTGCCAGAGTAGAAGCCAGCAATTTTTTCTTTAGGGCTTTTGGCAGGGATCTCTCAACATATTTTTTGTGTGTGTGTTTGCAGCCAGGGGTATTGCTAGTACTGGGGCTTACCTCAGGCAATTAACCCTCTTCTTCATCGAGACCTGGAAAGTGAGTCAGTGGTTGGGCCGTCACTGTTATGCTCGATGTAGTTGCTTGAAAATTGGAAACTGTTTACTAAAGACTTTTGCATTTCCAATGAAGAACATAGGCAATGTGTTGTGCCATATGGTAGATTGGCCATCAGTATTGATGTTCCTGTGATCTCTTTTAACCTTCAGCTACAACATCTAAATGTACAGGTTATGTAGGAAAAGCCAATCTCATTCCACAGACTTTTCTGTGGTTGCCTGAAGAGAGGAGCCATTCGGCTTCTGTGGGCCAGGATTTGTGTGATTGTAGAGCAGCAAAGTTAGGCCATCGCTGCCCACTGCAAAATGCAGTAGCTGCCTTTGCAATTTATAAAGAAACTTGATCAGGAGCAGTATTTGTGGCTTAAAAGGGCTGAAGACAAGTTGGAGATTTCACTGAAAGCTACAGAAGTGGGAGGCTGGCTGCCCACATGGTTTCTCTGCTGAAACAACCGTCTAATAAAAGTGATATCAGCCAAGGCTACGTCTGGGAAGCCAAATGAATGTTGCTTTTACCTGGGGATCATTTTCTTTGTGTGAATATCTGCTGGGATTTTCTTGCAGAGAAAATGAATTCTGAGATCAGCTGCTCAGCTGGAATAAATCAATTTTACTAGCAATAGCAGGATTTTGTCCATATGATAATTTTGTGTGTCTGTTTGAGCAAAGAAGGGTCTGGCAATAAAGCTATGCAAGTATAATGTTTCTAGTGTAGATGAGGCATCAGTATAGAGGCTGTGCTGAAGACAGGCTGGATTATCTTTGCTAAGTGGATGGAGCCTGGCAGGCAGATCACACTTCCCTTTAGAAGCCTATCACCGTGTACAGGACTGTCCTGTCTCACAAATGCTGTTCAGATGTCTTTCAAACATGAACTGTTTTTAAAAGGAAGAAAGGTCAAGCATTTCTAATACTGTGTCCGCCCTTACTATGTGGATCTCAGCGTGAAATTTGATTTTGCTGAGTCGATGTCCCACACCTGGACGTTGATTCTCCGTTCTTACTGTTCCTCCACTCTTTTTGTCTTGGACTTTCCCCTTCAGTCCCTTGAGTTTACCATTTACTGATCAACAAACAGATGAACAAAAGAATCATGAGGCCTTATTATCAGTTTGCATTCACTTTTAATTAAATGCTCTCATCAGACACTCCTGGAGTCTTAATGAGGCAGAAGAAATCAATGAGTGACAGAGTGAAGTGTTAATGGACTTTGCAGTAATTACAGGCAGTGGGAATATCTTTGAGATCCTCTGAACTGCACAGGAAAAGCAGAAAGGTTGCGGTATAAAGGATGTGGATCATACATCTTCTTCTGGGGAAAAAGAAGTTGCCTTCAGATTAATGATAAATGAAAAAGATTTGTGAAAGGTTGTTAAACTGTGTGCTTTGATTTAGTGCAGAAACATGGCCTGTACTGTTTGCTAACTGAGTTTTTGGTGGTTTGTTGGTTTGGGTGGGTTTTTTTTTGGTCTTTCTTACTTTTGAGAAAAATCCTACTGTGTGCCGGGACTAAGTCTGATTTCACCAACGTCTTGGGAATACACAATGCGCAGTTCAGCCTCTTTGGTACAGCGCATATGAAAATACAGAGGTAATGCACTGGCTCCCTTCCATGCCACTAGGATTTTGCAGGGTAAACTGAAGCATAGGCTCAGATCTTGTTGATGGCATGAATAGGGCTCCTTGCCATTCAGCACAACTTCTCAGAAGACAGATTAGCCATCCAGCGTCTGAACATGTTTTCAGGAGAGGGAGAACGCACCAGGGGGACTGTAAACATTCACATTTGTTCTTCTTCAAAGAGATGGTTCTGCTCTCATTACTTCCCCTCTCTCCTCCTCCCAGCACCAGCCCTACCCTATTTAGACTCATGATTTACTGGGCTTCCTTGAACTCTGACCTACGTCAATAGGACCATGATGTAAACATCTTCCTGTGGCTGCAAAGCTGTGACCTGTAGAAGCAGGTGGGGGATGAGAATGGGGTTGGGGTGAGAGTCGTGTCATGTGTGCAAATCTATTTTTGGCGCAGGGCCTTATTATGAAGGCTACAGTTCCTTGCTCTCCAGAGTAGCAAGAACCAAAGCCTATAGAAGTCAAGAGGAGCCTTTCTGTTGACTTGCATGATCTTTGAATCAGGCCATATGTTTGCTGTGCAAACTGGAAGATAGCCCTCATAAAATCCACCAAGTGAAAGAGAAAGATCTCCCTCCAGGCACATGGAGGTCCCGCTCTGCGGGTGATCTTTCTTTGCGAATGAAAGCAGATACACGGTTCCTTGTGCAAGACGTGCTGCACAACAAAAGGGAAGCTGGCATTGTGAAAGCCAGGCAGGAAAGTATCTGGCTCCAGACACGTAGGCACAGCTGAGCGCCTAGCCCAGGAGAGCAAGATTTTTTGTGTTTTGTTGTTCTCATTGGTCTGGCTGCCAGTATCAAACTTCAGTCCATCTGGGAGGATGCAATGCACTTCTTTGGGGAGCGGGAATGGAAGGCAAGTGGGTGCAGAGAGATGTTGGTTTTGTGCAACTCCTGAAGGTTATTTGGAAGGAGTCAAGTGTCAATCAGTGGTTATAGTGTTCCTTCCAACCTGCGTTGTGGAAATGCCAGCAATGCTGCTCACTTCTCCACAGTGTTTAGTTTGAAATCAGGTTTCAGCCTGGCTGCAGGACCACTGTGACTATTGTTGCGTATTTTCTATTATTTATTTATGAAAATTAATATTAAAATTGTTTTGGGCACTCTAAAAGTGCTTACTTTTCCACCTGAGAACAGCTAGTTTTCTGCAGGACTGCATCTGTTCCTGATACATTTGTATTTGTAACATGATTTTCTACAAGAGCCATTAATGGAGCCAGTATTACGTACATGAAATGAGATCTCAAACTGAAAAACTTGGATAGTGTGGTTGCTGTGAGAAGCTCAAATACTGTGTTAATTTTTTTTAAAAAAAATCTTCTCTCTGGTGAAAGCAAGATAGGGGAAAACCAAATTTTGTTCTTTCTACTGACCTCAACTTCTGCTGAGCTCCTCTACAGAAAAACGTCAGCTCAAAACTGCATGTATGAATAGGTTTGCTTGGATTTAATGGAACTGTAGATAATTGACTTTAATTTCTTGTTTGCTTCAACTTCAGCCGGGTAAAATGGTTTGGTGTTTCAGCAGGCTGAACGCTTTTGGAGAAAGGGCTGCAGTGGGGACCTGACAGAGGTTTTTTTGAGGCACCGTTAATCAACATTTCAGTGAACAGCCTTCATTATGAAACTGTGATATCAGCTTTCTTGGAAAGTGTCAAAATAATTCAAGATGGTTTTTAGAGTAAAGCAAGGACTTCCTACCCCTTGAAATACAATTTTAGTTTGGCTCAGATGGTGGGTTAAGGTTTAGGTCAGCACTTGTGTTTTGTGTTCGTAGACAGCTGAAGGTATTTGCTATCCTACCCAGAAGAAAGCTGAGGCAGAGGGCTGAGTCTAAATGCGCTTGTCTTTTCACGCTAGGAAGGTGCTAGTGAATTTACAGCTAAATTCAAGCAACCTAAAATCCCAGGCTTTGGTTGTCAAATGCTGGTGTGATCACCATTTAATGAGCTCATCAGCTGAGCTTTGATAGCCAAAATGGCGCTCTTATGCCATCACATTCACAGCAGTTTAGATTTCCATGTTTAATTTGCTACTGGAGCAGACTGAGTGATTATTTACTGTGAGAAAGAGGTGACTGGGACAGACACAGCGGATCCACTGTCTTTGGTTGTGAGCCTTTATGCTAAAAGAGAGCATAGCCAGAGTTGTCCTCTTGAAGGTTCCAACATCCGAAGCCATAAGCAAGACGCTGTGTATGGAGAAGGTGAAAAGCAAGTAGGAGTGTCACTGCCTGTCAGTGTTGAGATTATGTGTCCCTGTGGACTCTAACATCAGTAAAACCTCCCAGCAGAAATGTGTGGAAGGCATTAGAGGACTGGGACTGGGAAGGGATTACAGACATGAGCGATCACGTGTAAGGCAGCAAAAAAGAAGCGTGGAAGAGGGATACAAAGAGAGAGGGTAGAAGGGCATGTGGTAATTTGGTGTGAAGAGCAGAGGCATTTCAGCAAGGTGCACAAGTGGGACTGGTTCACCCTTCCTTGGTTAAAACCTCCATCGGGGTTTGGCAGTATGGCAGAAAGATGAGGCTTTGCACTGACTCCTGGGGAAGAGCAACTGTTTTGGACAAAGGACGCTGGAATCTCCAGTGACCTAGAGAAGAGACTGCAAATAGCATTATATTGGCATGCTCAGCATGTAATAACAATTCCTTGGAGTCCTACATCTTGTTTATTGGGTGGGGGTTTTGTCCTCTTTCTGCCTCTCTCTGTAGCATATATGAACCACAGCTGTTGACAAGGAAAATATGCAGTTGCTCTGCAGCAGCAAGAAGGAAAAATAAGTCATCCTCCCACCCACCCCTCCTGTTACTATTGACTTAGCAGCGACTATGCTAAGGTTAAAACCACACAGAGCTGCATGCGTAAATAACAAGGAATTTGCTCTGAACTGGAGCACACTGCCACTCATGACAGATAAATTCTCTCTTATTTCTAATTGCATTCCCCTTGCAGGCAGCTCAGCTGTATGGTAGAATGGCTATGATGGTTATTTCAGCAAAGTTGCTCCTATTTTGTGCCAACACAGCGTTCAGAGAGCGTGGCTCTACCAGGATTTTCACAAGAGTGGTGAGAACTGGGCATTGGATCGATTGTCTGGAGTGGAGCTCTGGAGGGGTTAATCGTGCTCTGTGCAACGGAGGAGAGAATTTGCTCCTTGGGATGTTTAATGATGTAGTGCTTTTTATGCCAAAGCACTCCCTCTGCCCCTTCTGGTTCTCCCAGCAGACGTAGCTGCACATACTCCCCAAACAAATTTGAGCAGATAGTAAAATTTGCCCCAGAAGGCATGCATATTTTTGTGAATAGATCAGATGTGACCAAGGGCACAATTTCAGTTTGTCATGGACAGATCTTCCTCTGGTTTATACTATAGATGCTCCTTCTCATTAGTGGAGTTACATTCATTTACACTAGCTGACAGTGTAGCCCTATATTTTAGATGACTTTTGGGATATATATTTTTTTCTTTTTTGAAGCCTGCTGCCCTCGGGCTCCCATTCTGCCTGGCAAATGAATGTTTCAAAAAGACACCCGAAGCCAATCTCTGTGTCCTGCGGTGAAAACAAGACTGACTGTATTCATTCTTGCTTGTCACTCTCTAAAATATGTCTTCCTGATTAAGTTAGTGGACAAGAGCTGGTCACACACAATACGATACAAAGAATATAAAGATGCATACTCTGCTCCCCATGACCTTTTCTCCTTCATTATCAAATTTTTTAGGGTTTTTTTTTGTTGTTGTTGTTAAATACCTTCTGTCTTGAGAATTTCTCTTCCTCTGGCTGATCCTGCTGACTTCTGTGTGAGCAGATCAGACATGAGCAAGGACAGAATTCCAGTCCATCTTGCACAGACAGCACATATTTCTAGTTTGCTGTAACTGTTTATCTCAGAGTAAGCACACAGAGGACACGTATAAAATGTGGATCCAGCGTACTACACATTGTATAGCAAATATGGTGTCATTGGCCTACATTGCCTTTTATTTGCCTGTTAAGCCTTTAAAGTCAAATAACTTCACAGATTTCAAACCATCCAGTCTCCACTCTCCAGCTGGAATATTGAGACTGGATTATAGGATAATCTCAAATGTCATCACAATTGCTACCTATGCTACATTAGTTCCTTTTGTTTGGAAAAATGGTGAAATATTTGGGTTGGTTATTTAGTTTCTATTTTTTTTTTTTTTTTTTTTGTAAGAAAATAAGGTTAAAGATTGCTACCTGCCAAGATTAAAGTTAATGAAAATGACAGGTTTAGGAATCCATGAAAGATTTGCTGTGAAAAAACAGTTGAATTCTTCAGCCTCATATTACAGCTTTACGTGTATATGTGTGCCTAGGAAAAGGTTGGAAAACTGTTTATCCAAGAGTTTGAAGATGCTGCTGAAGGAAATGTGAAAAATTGTAATGTCGCAAATTCTCCCTTGCTATTTGCTGACTTCCACTGCCAGGCACTGGCTTATATTTTGCCTGGTTCATGAAGATTGCAGAGGCCCCGATTTTATGTGTTGGTTATGTAGTAGTATCTTTTAAGTGGGCTTAACTCACTTCTCAGCCTTCTTTCTCACTATTAGGATCTGCTGAGTACTTTAGCGAGTGTTTTCTCCTGCTCTCTTAATTGTTCTTGACTCACTTTTGTATTCTTTTGTTTTTTTCTTCATTTTTCCTGTTTATTTTTTGAGCCATGACATCAAGTCTGGACCCAGAATGCTGTCTCAGGTACTATTTTATATACAGTCAGATCACCTGTCGACTTCTATGTAGTATTCTCCTTGTATCCAAATAATCATAGAATCATAGAATTGTTTAGATTTCCACCACAGATTTTGCCTGAGAGTTCAAGTTGAGCCGTTCATCCTGAGGTCTCTGCTTTTGAAGACTGAGCCTCAAAGCTTGAAGCTTTGCACTCTTCCAACCTCAGATATATGCACACTGCATCGACCTGCGGAATGGTTACCTATTCAGTGGATGATGCAGTTTATGCTCTAACAGTCATCTCTCTTCTCAGGATATACAGTCTCCACAGTTTGCTTTTGCTTCTGTCCTTTCTGTGCTACCACTGATGTTTTTTCCTTCCCCATACAACAACAGGCTTATTCTGAACTGGAAATGGATTTTTTAAATGCTGCTTTATTGATTTTGTCTTGATGAGTCCCTGGTGTTTCACTCCTTTAACTTGAGTTTTTTGCAGGCTGTGTTTTTTAAATACTGATGACTCTCTTCGTCATCAATCTTCTCTTCTACCTGTTTTTCACGGCATCTGTATATATAGGTGTGTATGTATATTCTTTTTCTTAATGTTTTAGTATTACTTTCACACATCATTTTAGCCAAGAGATTCTTTTGCCACTAGGGAGTTCAGGCTGCATGGGGTGCCCAGGTAAATACTCCAAGTAATCCCTGGAAAGCTTTTTTTTTTTTTAAAAAAAAGACCAACACAACAAAACCCACACATGTTATGACTAGAGGCTTAAGGAGCAATCATTGTCTTTGCTAATGGTGGTGAATGGTCCAACAATGAAAGTAGATGCTCTGTGAAAAATCCTCCTGGTTGCCCCATCCTTAGCTCATTGGACTGAGCTTGCTGTATGTAAAAGTTATAAATCTCTCTTCCTCCTTCACAAGGCCTGGAAATGTTTAGTTTGTCCTGCGTTACCCAGTGCTGTATGGCACAGCCATTATAAACCCTCCACTCTTCCAAGTACAGTTTTCTCTTTGGAAGACAGTAGATGTTTAATTCAGTGAATCCTACAGGGAGGATGACTGCTGGCAACTTCCCGGTCACCTACAAGTTACCCAACATGCACCTTCTTGTACCTCTTTCTGTTTCTGTTGACTCATCAGATAGAGAAACTAAGATCTGAAGCTAAATGTGGAAGCCACTTTAGATTCTTCATTTGTGAAGACTAAGACTTTAGTTCATCTGTCCTCTACTAGAAAGCAGGATGCCATAGGCTAGACCAGTCAAGCTGACAAGGTACATTAGTTTTTGACAAGAATACAACTTTCAATGTTAATTCACCTCCTCAAGTTTGTAAAATGGTTGATGAGTATGCCTTCTCCTTTCCTTCCCTAATCGTTCTGTGGTGGTGAGTAGTTACACAGGATAAGAGAGCACTAACAAGTCTCAAAACCATCATGGTGCACACTGTTCTCTACTTTCTCTGAAGTTCAACTTCATGGAAGATGTGCATCAATAATTCAGGTTTTTTGCATGTTACAAAGCTGTGGAGATGCAGTTAACTTGCCCTGAAATTTGTTTTCTCATCTGAAGCAAAACATACATATGCACCCTTTTAGCTTGAGTGCACCTGTGTATGGCATCCCTGAATTTAATGCAGTGAGGAAAAAATAAGTGCCTAATTTTCTTTAATGAGGAAACTGACCAAGGTGTGCCTGTGGTTTTATTAAATGTGCCGTGCAGAAAGGATAAAAGGGACCGTAGAGGAGGAGAGTTTTGCTGGAATCATGGTCCAGTTGTTAGGCCAGTGGGGCATGCTATATTTTCCATTTCTCAGATTGCCAGTAGGCACATGAGTAACCGTGTGGTAAGGGAAAGAAAGGAAGGTACTGAAAAGAGTGCAGAAGGTGAATGTGTCAGGGTTTAATGAATGCCATGCTCCAGTCCAGGTGCTTGTTCCCAGTAAAGTGTCTGTGTGTCACTTATTATTTAGAGTCACTAACACTTGCTTAAGGTGCCAGAAAATAAAAACAGACGCTGACACGTAGCGGGCACAAAATGAGATTGCAGCAGCACAGATGCGAGGTTGGATTTCACGCTCCGGCGTTCGTTAACATGGCGTGAGGGGGATTGGTTTCAGAGAGGCCGACCGGGCTGCTCTCCAAATGAGGCGTTCCACATGATTTCACATCAAACAATCACTGGAGTGACACATTTGTTGTTTCCACTCGTGTGATAACGCAGCAATGTGCTAGTGCATTCATTGAGGATTTATTGATCGGGCTATATTCCTAATGTGTTTTAAGCTGCGGTATTACAAATTCTGGATGGCGCGTTACCATGTTTCACTGACTTGGAGAGGAACACAGCAGCCATTCGTCCTGATCAGTTACTGTCAAATACTTTCCCCCAGGCCCAGAAAATAACTTCTCTTGCCTGGAGGAGTAGGTGTGTGCCATGAGAATAAAACTCAGCATGAAACATATCACTTATTCGCCTGCCTATGAATTGCTAGCCACCAGAGAAGACCTATTTGGTGGTGTGTCAGTGAAATATAAGAAATCAATGTAAGGATTCTTTTCTGGGTGTTTTCATAGTAATTTTGGCATTTGAGCCATTTTCAGTAAAGTTTTGCCAGGGGTAGTAAGCCTTGCCAGCTTCTTTCGTGATCCAAGGACAAGTTCTTTATATGGCAATGCAAGAAACTTCATTAATATAAAATTGACTTATGGCTTGGAGATGAAAGAAATATGACGCAAGAAACCAAAAAATCTGTTACAAAACAAGGCAATGGGAGTGTATTTTTTCTAGTATTTAATTATATTTGTAACAAGGTAACATCTAAAACCCCCAAGGCAAACTAGGACTGTATTGTACTAGCCAGTGTGCAATGAACAGAAAGACGGTTGCTGCTTCAACGGACACAGTTTATGAAAGCTATTTGGAAACTTTTTCCCGGCGACGTTTTCTAATGGAAAATGGAATTTCCATAAAATCATAAATCCATTAATGCAGAAAACTTCTGATTATGCCAAAAATATTAGTTCATCTGTTGGGAAAATCCTAAAGAAATTTTATTTGAGTATGCGTGATTCAAATTAAAATATTTTGTTTTATTGAATCTGACTCAACTTTGTTTTGAGTCAGTTCAATAAGATATTCAGTTGCTTCTATTAATGCAGCAAGCACCTTCTAGCAGTTATACTTTAGTCTTACATTCTTTCCCATGGACTATTTTTGTAATACAATACCTGTATCTCTTGTCCAAACTTGTTTGAGCCATTGCAAGAATCAGTCATTCTGCATACCTATTAGAAGACGAAGCATAGCCAGGAACTACAGCTCCCATAAGGCAATGTGCAAGAAGAGGAGAAGGCAGTCTAGTATCAACATAGTGGGAAACGAAGCTGTATTGAAAAAATACATCAAAACAAGGTGTTAAATTTTTGAGAATATTAGCATGTTTTGTTTTGATTTGACAACATGAAAATGAAACAGTTTGGTCCGTGTTTTGGTCCATCAGACAAATATTAAAAGGTGTCAACATTTTAGACCCAGGATATAAAACAAATGTTGAAATGTCAGAATTTTCCATAGAGTAGAAATTCTGCGTTTTTCTGTGCTCTTCAGTTTGTTCCATCCTCAAAGTTGTCTCAAGAGCTCTGTGTTAGTTGCTTTTGCATACTTTTAATACATATCTTTGTGAGGTCACTGGGTTATAGCCATGCAGTTATTTATTCAAGAAATTTTCTATATTTTGTCTCAGGTATACGGTTGGACTATCAGTTATACAGTTGGACTTGATGATCTTTGAGGTCTCTTCCAACCATAATGATTCTATGATTCTGTGATTCTATGATTCTAAATTTTTCAAACTTCCTTTTTTAGTTCAATGAACTTACAGGTTTGCATAGTGCTTGTGTCAGAAATAACACACAACCAATACTGATGTTCTAGAAAGCCATTTAGCCTGAAGGAAGGACTGTGCTAGATTTTATGTCTGGTTCAGACAAGGAAGGGGTCCCTAATTTCTCTGCTACAGGGTATCTTCTTGATATGTTACTGGAGATTGGCCTTAATTCTGTTGGATCCACATGTTTTCACAACCTGAGGTTGTTTAGATCCTGGTTTTTGCATTGGGATAATCCTTAAGTAGATCTCTAATGCATAGAAACGAGAGTGTGATTTATTCTAATTTTCTGAGTTTAAGTCAACTCTCTTTGGTGAAGAGGGAATAACATGTCTTTAAGATGTGGAGCAGAGATTAACTATTTCTTATATAAATACCTGGAGATTTGAAAGATTCTGCAGTATTTATAAGTGATAACACTGCTGTGATCAAACAGTTGTGGTTTTGTGTTTAAACAATCCCCTCTCTTTGTGATCTTATGTGGTGGGTGTGGCATTGAAAAGAGGGATTTGACAGTAAAATCCATCTCCAAAGGAAGATCTGTCTTCTAAGGCAAGGCTCGTAAGCAGAGCAAGTAGGGGCAGTGATTAAAATCTACCCACACTCCTTTGATGGTGGAGAGGGGTGGTGTTACACGAGGGGAGTGCACACGAATTACTTGTGCAGCAGATGAGAGAAACCTCACCCTTTCTCTCAGCAAAGAAGACAAATATTTAATTTGTGTCTTCTGAGAAGTGATTCTTTTATTATTATTACTGTGGAAGCAACAAAGCTACTAAATTCTCTTTTGATGTAAAAAGATCATTATAATTGGGATTTTAGTTTAACAGATTTCTTTTACATTCATTACAAAGAGCACCGGCTTTGAAAGAAACTTTGCCAGCTCTGCTGTTTTATAGACTCAAGTTCTCTGCAGCAGATGGAGTGACCACATTTCTTGCCTTCATTTGCTAAGCGACAAAGGGTAGATCTAGCACCATTGTGCACCACAGGCTTGTCTCTTTTCTGCCTTGGGTTGGAGTGTGGACTCGGAGGTGATGGAAAAGGGAGCCCTTGGTCATTGCCCTTGGTCATCTCCAAAGGGTCACATCCTGCCTGCAGGGCAGCCCTCATTAGGCGTCAGCCTGTCTGCCGCTGAAGATGACTCCCATCCAAATGGGAGAAGCCAAGCCAAGTCAAAAGTCCTGGCATCACCAATGAAGAGCATCTGCCAGGCCTGGCAGTAGCTGCATATTGGAAAAGTAGAACCTCAACGACATGGGGAATGGCACAGATTCAGCAGATGACAGCCAGCACTTGGCGTGGCCCCACCAGCCCTGACCTTTGTGGTGGGTGGGAGGGCAGGCCAGCGTTTGCCTTGGCCAGTCTGATCAGGGTTTATTCCTCATGGTAACGGCATAAACCCTGACTGCTCCCTTCCCATAGCTCCCAGTGTGCATAGATGGGGTGCACTGCTTGGCATCGTTGGCAGGATCTGGCCCACTAACCATCCCCCGTGGCAGCAGGTGGTGACACGTCGTGCTGTTTATGTCACCAGTCTTCTTGGAAAAAGCCCTAGTGGGGCAACCTGTGTGCTTTATTTATTTCCCAGCAAGGTCTTATTTGCTTGACAAATACAAAGTGAAAATACCAGCTTTCTGAGCACCTGTACTAAGGGGAAATGGTTTCGTTTGTGTCAAACAAAACCATTATATATATTTACACACACCCCCACACTATATATATATACACACACACCTTTTATATTTATATAAATATATGGCATTAAAGAGTTAGTGCTGAACTAGGCAGGTATTTCACCTCTTTGTATTTGCCCTCTACAACGGGGGAACTACCTTGCTGGGGACTGGGCTTCCTTTGTGAGTGTGGGGCAGTGTTTATGGGAGGAGATTTCCTTTCTCACTTTTTTTTAAAAGAGAATTTTATAAAGATACTTTGCCATAAAGTAAATGGGATCATGCTGTGGAAAAGGTGCAATTCTAAAGTATATGTATGTAGATATTGTATAGTAAAACTCAAAGGCTACTTGGAGCTTTGCATTCTCAAGAGAGACTGGGAATCCTGTGTTGCTTTGGTTGGAAGATGCTGCAGTAGAAAGAGATCAGCATTCGGTTGGACTGACAACTGGAACTCCAAATCTAAACTGCTGTAAAATACTTATTTACTTTAATTTATCATTTGGTCCACTCATTAGGTCCTCTTTGGTCCAAATGCTGCAGTAGAAAGAGATCAGCATTCGGCTGGACTGACAACTGGAACTCCAAATGTGTAAAATACTTATTTACTTTGATTTAACATTTAACATTTGGCCCACTCATTAGGTCCTCTTTGGTCCAGGTTGAAATCTATATCAGTAAACCTTATATATGTTCAAGTGACAGCTTTTTCCCCTCACCCTTGAAAGACAAAGGTCACAAGGGACATTTTTCTTGTGATCATAAGCCAGGTCCTGATCTTGTTTCCACAGCTAAATATCTGGAATAACATAATGTGTTTAATAGATTTGCTTCAGATCTTTGGCCATGTGAATGATACCATGAAGGACTCTCCCATCCCATTTAGTGTACATTGCACTGACCCACTGAGTCGAATTACAGGCTCATCTAGGAAAATGTGATTACAAAAATGCTTGTGCGAACACACACTGGTTCAGCACGATGGATGCGGCATGCGGCTTGCTGCGGTTTATTGTCAGAATGTTTCGTTACTTAAGGCCAATGACAGAAGTTGATGCTTGGACATCACCCAGTAAAGAAACTATATCCCTCTGCAGAAGGCACTTTGAGTCCCCGGGAGGACTGCGGTGATAAATATATGCATACATGCACATTTGCCCATCCTGATACAGTAGATCTCCTCCCAAACTTTTGCTCTGGAAAATACCCCTTGTCTTACAAGGGAAAGGCTATATCCAGTAAAGTTTGAAGTCAGTTCCTTGTCACCTTGTAGTTAGAGATGCACTGATAAACTAGTAACTGCTGGTAGTTAACAGGAATTTAATTGAGAGCTGTTTAACATGAGGGTGACCTTGTGAATGAAATTCTGAATGAAATAGTTTGTTAGACACTTACTGTTAGCACTAAAGAGTGCTGCAATGCTCTCCACTCTCAATAGCTGTTCTGCAGTCACTATTCCAAGCAGTCTACAGTAAAGATGATCATCCCTCAAATGTTGTACATCACTTTTTATCAGCACTTTAGGAGAAAAGTGCTGCTCCGTAATGGCACTTTAATAGGGAAATGCTAATGTGTCACTCTACAATTACACCTGAAAGAAAACGGTGATAGAAGGGTAAAGGAGAATTAATGGGTGATCTCCACAGAAAGGAGCACTGTATAAGCCCTTGGTACACTCAAAACTCTCCCACCACAAATACGTTTTTGTGCTGGAAGTCTTAGTACATTGAATCTTTGTGGCCCGAAACCAGAAAGAGACATGGAGAGTTCAGCATGCTGCACAGTAGGCTCTGTGAAAGGGCAGAGAGAGACTACGAGACCTTTCAGAGCTGCTGCAGTCCTACCTGGTCCAAGTATGTGAGCGGTCTTTAAAAACAAACATGAGCAAGCAATCTGTTTTTAGTGTTTTCTTCTAGGACATACACAGATCATGGTGGCTTTTTTCATTCCCACTCCTTTGTAAGTCCATCACAGGGCAATTAACTTCATCAGTTTTTACCTGGTCTCTGAAGCCCAAAGCTCAGATAGTAGATTTTGACTTAGATCCACTGGTGCCAGTGCAGCTGCGCTGATTCACAACAGTAACATGATCTAGTTACTTTTTCTAGTAACACATTCACAAAACCTTTCTGCCCGCTTTCTCCAGCATGGGCAGGGGAGAGTCATACGGGCAGATTAAATCTCTGTGAAGCCTGGACCCGTCCTATTTCAAGGATGCCTACATTTTGATGTCTCTCGCTACAGGTTTTTGCTCTACCCTCAAGTCCATAATCCCAAGCAAAGTTCTCCAGACAGGCAGTTGGTAGCAATTTCTAATCTGCTGCATCACCATCTGCTGCTTTGCTCCTAGTTCATTGCTGCGTGAGTCTGGGGGCCCAGCTATAATGTGCCCTTGCTGGTACTTAACATTTGCTAAGAGGAATAGTTTACTGTTTTGCATTTTCCACTTTGTTTCTTTCCCTTCTTGGCTCCGTTCTTTTGTCTTGTTTTCTCATTATTGGGCATGGTGTCTGGTTTCTAGTAGCGTATTAGTAACGTAGGAAAAATGAACATAATTGCAAAAATACCGCACAAAGGACTCATATGTCGCTTTCATTGCTTAATCCGCTTGCTGGGAATAATTGAATGGGATTCCTTTTGTTTTGTAGCTGCTTGATTTGCTGGGTAGAAGTCCCCTTCTCCCATGCCTGACCCTGCAAGTACTGACGGGCAGACAAGCTTGAGAGGAATAAGAACAGAATCCAGCCCTTTTAGAAGCTGAGCCTGCTTCAGAGAGTCAGAAACGCATGATTGAGAGTACTAATACTTGTCACTTCTCACGTCCCAGGTACTTTGCAGACATTGGCAAAGATTCACCTAGACTGTGGTGTGAACTGTGCTGCAAGTTGGTGATGATAAGCTCTGTGCTACTTTTGCAAAAGCCTGGAGTAACCTGGATATTGGGGGGGGGGCTCTGACACTTGAACAGAGAGCGCATCTCCTACGAGAGCCATAATTCAATGGTGTAGTTGTAGGAAATAGCCTTAAAAGAGACCTTTTCTGTCAAAAATTCGTTTTCCTGATTCTATATAGCTGTTACTAGTTCAGTTTAAAGCCTCGTTGGTCCAAATGTGTGTCATCACCCTTGTTTTAGATAAATGCAGTGGTTCAAGGTGGGCTGAAAGCCACAGAGCTCCTATTCACACCAGCGGGTTTTAGCTTCTCTCTCCTCTGCAGTACTTGGTGATGTGAGATCGCTTTGCACAGCTCTGATTGTGTTAATGTTCCTACTTGTCATGTCCTCAATTGCTTCTGCATTTGTTGGGTCTATGCAGAGCACAGGCAGAAGTAGAGTGGTAGGAGAGCAGAGCGGAATCAAATGCTGCTGGGAATCCTGCAGGGAAAAATGCATCTCTGAATTCCCAGACAGACTGTGGGCTGCTGGTGCACAAAACTCTGGGTACCTACCCAGGGACCTGTTAGGAAACTGCAGTTATTATTGCTGTGATGATTTGTAATAGAAAAGGAAACGCTGAAAGTGTGATGCCCCAGAGACACATTTTGGGTCTTGTTTGACCTGCTCATTGATGTAAACTTATCCATTGTGAGCATTTGGTCTTAATTGATTAACAATATAAATATAAAATAACTGGATATGAAGTCTACTGAGACGTGGATTCAAACTCCAACATTTCCTTATAAGGGGAGTGTGAGAGAAGCCTGTGTCCCAAGCCTCTGTGCTGGGATAGGTTTGGGAGTTTTTCCTTCTCTCTTCCCTTCTAGTCAAATTTGATAATTAAATATTGTCTTGCAAGCAAATTGAAGTCTACCTTTTCCCTTACTCTAGGTGCAGAAAATAAACAGTATCCATTCCCACAGAAAGTCCAGAAAGGCATTTTTTATATGCTAAAAGTATCTCTCTCTATTTGTTAAATATGATTGTAGATCGATGTAAATGATGTCATTGCCAAAGGGCTAGTGTGGTCTCATTTGTTGGGAGCAGGAGATTGTTTTGCCATGTGAGCAGCGTTGGCGAGATGGAGAGATGTTGCACAGAACCAAAGGGCCCATGCATTAACCAGCACACTGACATATTGGGGAACCTGTATAAAAAGCCACAAAAATGTTGACAGGATGAAGACAGGGCGTTAAAAAAAGAGATTTAAAGAACTCCAGCTGTAAACCTTATCAACAGGAAGATTGAGAGGTGACTTAATTGCAGTGTGCAAGTACTTCATGGATGGAAGATATGGGGTATTAAACAGCTCTTTAATTTAGCTAAAGAAAGGCATTAACAGATTTGAGAGCTGAAAGGTGAGTCTGGACAAAAGCAAGGTAGAAACTAGCCAGGCGGTGGAGGTGAAAAACCCCTGGGACAAACTGCCGAGAGAAAGGATGGATTTTCCATCTTTTGATGTCTTCAACTTATTTCTGGAAGCTTTCCTGGAAAATGTTTTTGCCAAATACAGCAGCAGTGACTAGATGGGAGTTCAGTTTAGGTGTTCAAACAGTCCCTACTTGCTTTAAAGTCTGTACATCTTCTTGTCACACAGGAATGTGAGACAGAGGACATAGCTCTGGAGGGAGGCTTGACAGACCTGGTACATTCTCCGCTCTGATACTGATGTATTTTATAAACTTGGAGAAATCAACTTTAGTCATCTAAAAAGTCATCCAAGATGAGATCTTGATACTGTATTTGGAAGGTTAAACACTAAAATAAATGGCCTGGTTTCATTGTTCCTTAGCAGAAGTGAGAGCTGCAAACACTTGCCTCTTTATTATCCTGAAGTAAGGATAATTATTTATACACCAAAATAAAATTTGGCTGCTTTATACTCACTTAGATTGCATATTTTCCTTTTCCTGTATGGAACTGGCAATATTTGAGCTCATCCCACACATTGTGAAGTAATAAATTGTAAAAGTCATGCCCGCTATTTCATTTTGGAGGCAAACGGATAACTCTTGCGGTGACTTCTTGTCCATACGAAACTCAGCACAGGCTGATGCAGCTTTATTGTGCAGCCATGCAACATTCCTACCAGTAATATATGTGTGTACACAGACAGTGCGGGCAGGAGGTAATTGTTTCACTGACAGAAAAGATATAGACAGATGCACAGAAGCATTCTGGAACAAAAATGGGGCTGCATCCACTGAAACAACAGATGCTGCCTTGTGAAAATATTTTTTCCATTATAGCTCCAATGTCATCTCCCTCATCTCTCAGAAGTGCAGAAGGAGCTCATTTCAAGGGTACCTATTCTTGCCAATGGCATTCCTCCTGCCTTGTAGCCTCAAAAAAGGGAATGGGTTTTTAACAGGCATCATGGTGGGGGGACCATTTGTCTGCGATTAGGCCTGAGAAAGGAAAGAAACTTTTGTCCGAGTGAAAGGGAAGCTTGTAGTTCATTAAGCGGCGGAGGGATTAGCCATGTTGAGAGCTCTGTTCTGAAAAAGAACTGGAGAGGGCCTGGGGAGGGGAGGTCTCTCTGTAAGAACTTTCTTCCTTTTCTCTTCTATTCTGTGGGTCTTTAATGGCTTCCCTGCAGTGGGGCACGGCATAAGTAGGGGATCCTGCTCTTATTAGCGGGCTTTCGGTCCCCCACCTCCCTCCAGCCCAGCATCTCTTTATCATTCTGCCAGTTCATTACAGGCGCCGGCCAAGACTTCACCGGCTTGGGACTAAGCTAAAGAGAGAGAAAGAAAAGGGGGTGAGGGGAGGGAAGAGGATGCAAAGCAATTAATTTGGGAGCATTCAGGCCTGAGAATGTAGGCCACTCCAGAAGAAACAGTCCCCTCAAAGAAAAAAGAAAATACAAACCTTTAACAATGTTTTCTTTCAAGGTTTTGGCTACTGTTGCATAAATCCTCTGGAGCTTTGATTTTTTCCAATTCTAATTTGCCCGCACCGAGGAGTTTCTCCATAGAAATGTTTCCCTTCGTTAGGAGCTTTCAGGCTTCCCCTTGATTCCCAAATGCTCCTGCTTTGGGGGCAGAGAGGCTTTTGTTATTTAGGTGTCAATAGTCCCTTGGGGCTGAAACTTGAAGTTTGTGTGCAGGTAAATTCCCTCTGTCTTTGCTGGGAACCTCGACTCAATATCAGCCATTGTAACAGGCAAGTCAAGGCTCCAGGATTTGCCTCCTACTGTTCTTATGGAACATTCCAAAATAGTTCATCTTCTTTCAGGGGAGTATGATCAAATGCAGAATTACTGCAGGTTTAGCTGGCACAGAGCGCCGTCCGAGGAGCCTGTGTAGCTTCCCTTGCACTAACACTTGGAAATTCTGGAAAGGGTATCATGGCATAAATTCGTTAGACATCGCTTCTGGAGTGCAAAACCCTCTTTCAAGGGGTCTGAGCTCACCACTCATTCCTCATCTGGACTGAGTGCTTGGGAATAAGATTATCGCCATGGGGCTGATGGCAAAATAGTTATTCCGGAACCAACACCAAGCACAGATGCTCTCAGAGCTATTTCCTCTGGAGCAGTGGGAGTTTGGTGGGCCTGGAGGTCCGGTCTCGCTGCCTCACCATCCCAGCCTGTATACATAAAGGCATCCAAGTCATTTAGCTTAATGAAAGAGCCACAAATGAGTAATTAAAAAAAATACCTCCAACTAGGAGCCAAAAAAATCAAGTTACAAGTTCCATTTGTTTATTTTCACCTGTGTGTACCCTCTTGTGATTTCCTGGCCAGTAAAGGCACACCAGTGTGTACACCTCTATGGATAAGGGGATATACAGCAGACCATTAAGCAGTTTAGGTATTTTTCAAAAATATTTGGATAGATGGAGGTGGGTTGAAGATAAGGGAGTCTGTTTGAGATGAAACTGTGTTTCACCTCCTGTAAAACCAGCCATGTGCTTCTCTGGGCTTGTATTTCTGTGCTAACTGCATTCACCACATCATTGAAATACTCAGCATATGCTGCATTTCCACCAGAGATGAGCCACAGCTGAACAACTCGCATGTCAGTTTGACTAAAGATTTCTGGGCTAATTTTTTGCTGTGTTGTCTCCTAGGGTGCCAGTGCATTTGCCATAATCTGTTTGGCGTCTTCAAAATACATCTGCCCATTTGCTCATCATCTTACATGGTGTAGAAGAACAGTGTTCACAAATCGATGCAGGACCTCTCTGGGACAAACCACAATTAAAATATTTATTTCACAAAAGTCCCACGGTAACACGCTGACATTTGATTGCGGACAAATGTAAAGGTGTATCAAATCAAGGAGGGATGCAAACACAGGGTGGGAAAGGGTATCTACACTATGTTGGCATAGCTTAAATTTATGAAAAGGAATGAATCTGGGATGGTCATGAGATCAATAGACTCTTAATGAGAGAGATGGGAGGAAACCTGGTAAGGTTGCAACATTGGCCACACCACTGGCATCTCATTCTATCAAACACAAGCAGCTTTTGGTCATACCTGGAAGGTTGCAGAAAGACTCAGTTGCCTTACAAAGAGATTGAGATGAACTGATTTTGCTGCTACTTCATGCTGCCTTTCGTGCTCTGCCACAGTGCTTCTGGGGTCTCCTGGCCCACTCAGAGCACCCCTGGGGCCCTACATCTTTGGGAAATGACCTCTTCCAGTGCTGTGAAGGGCAGCAAAGATGATTTGCTTTGCAGTGACCTGTGGTTAGATATGTGGGGGCCAAATTCTTTGCTCAAGCATTTCTTTAGCAACCGAGTCACCTGTTTCTATCTGAGGGCAAGATTTAGGCACATAAACTGAATACTTTTCAGAACTTTTTCCAGCTATCTTCACTCATTTTTTTCTATTTCCCTTTTCACTTCCTTTTTGACCAAGGTTAATTCAGAGCTCTCATGGGTTCCCACTGAAGTGACTAGAGAACGTTTCTCAATATTTTCCAAACTGTTTTCCAGCAAAGGCTGCTGGTATGAGGCACTATAAACACCAGCACGAGGTTCATACTGGCAATCAGCAGCTCTGACTTCCAGTATCTTACCACAGGGTGAGCCATAAAACAGGGGGTGGCGGGTAAATTGAGAATAAAATTGTGGTGGGTAGAGCTACAGGCATCATCTGCCTTTCCCATCAGTGCACAGGCAGAGCAGCTACCCTTTTTATTTTTAGCAACTTTATTTGCAAACATGTGCTATTCCACTGAATAAGAGGTGGTCAGTTAAATGGATGTTTTGGCAAGTTACTTTTGTCCTGAAGTCTAGTCTTGATGGAGTGAGGCTGAGCTATGCCCTGAACCTGAGCCCACATCCCATCCCGGGCTGTCCCTCCCGCACAGTTCTCAGACACATTTCAATTCATAGCCTATAGGGAGAAAAGTTGGATTTTAATTATGGATGGAGCTAATCAGTTACATAGAATGACAACCCACTCGGGTTTTAGCACAGAACTCATACTACATTTTTTCAGTGATTACAACCCAAATCCTCCCATTTCTCTCCTCCCCACCCCCATATGTGTATTCACTGGTATTTCTGTGTTTTGGTCTGCTCTGAAAGCAAAAATGCTGAGCGGTAATAAAAATCAAGGTTAATGTACCATAATATTGAGTCAAATCACTTGTAAAAATTCTTGCTTTAGTTTCTTTTAGTTCACACACATAAGGCTCAGAACTTTTTCCAGCAAGATTTGCTATTGCAACATGCTGTTATTGTGACAGCTTTTATTTTTAGAAATGTTGAGAATCTCTTTGGAAAGTATTTTTAGGTTGTCTGCTCAAGTATGCTAGAGCTTTTTATTTTTGTTTAATTATTGCACACATAGTTTTGCTTTAATGTTTTTATTTCATGACATGGAATATTTTTTTTCGAGTGAAACTCAAACATACAAACCATTCGTTTGCTGATGTATATATTGAAAAAGTTTGGAAACAGGAATCTTGGGGCCAGGACTGAGTGCTTCTCAAGTGAATTTAGATTCCGCTAAGGCATGATTTAACTGCAGTAGTTATTTGGGATAAATTCACATGGGTAGACCCTCAGATTAATTCATCAAATGCCCTGGTTGAGTGCTTATTTGTCAGGGTTTTATGCAAACCATAAAGAAGCAGTTAGTTTAAGTGTTGAAGCTGACTCCCTGCAGAGGGGGATGCTTTGCTCCATCCTTTTTCTGATCATCTGTGCCCTTCTGTTGTTTTGGGTAAATCTTCTCCATGCATCCCAGCTGCTGAATGACAAATCAGGGCCAAATCACCTTACCTGTTTTTGATTACTTATTACCTAGAAACTTCCATCATTATTTCAGGTTATCCAATTGCTCTGTTTCTGTTTTTCCTTCACTAAAATCTTGATATTTACAAGGCTCGTTGCCACACTTTAGAGGCCAGTTTAGGAAAATATCAGCATGCCTGTGATTTGGTAGGACTCTACAGTGGAGAAATTGGATATATTTGTGTCCAAGTCAGAATGACAAGGGCTGAAATGCATGGAAACATTTTAATCTAGTATGTTAATAGTTCTTTTCCTGTCTCAGAAATGACTGTTGTCTACTCAGGCAAAAGAAATAAAATGCAAAAAAAGTTATGAGTAACATCTAATTGAAAAACCATCCCTGGTTTTAGATCTTAGAACAGAAATTAACCATGACAGCTGCTCCTGGAAGGTATTTGTCAATGCTATTATGCAGAATTCTGAAAAATGCCATTTTGTCCTGGTAGACTGTTATCAGGAACAGTTATGTGTTTTGCCTAAAGACTATTACTTCCATTGTTTTTGAACTTTACACCAGACATACTCTATCACAAAAATAATCACTTGTCTTGTGACAAAATAAACCATTCCATTTCTTTCTTTTTTTCAAGGCACCTCATTATCAACTTTGGAAGGAAGTTGAATTTATAAAAAGATAAGTCATGTAAATAAGCTGGAAGAAATCTAATGAAAGTCCTTTGTCTTCTTTGGCAAGCACAGGTCCATTAAACCATGATTCTCCTTTGAAGCTTCAATTACCTGACTTACCAGAGCTGGAGCAGGGGAGAAATTGCTGATATTTCTGAACAATGTGCATGTGTGTATGTAAGGGGAAGTTATTACCTTTTGGGGAAAAAAAAAAAAAAAAATCTGAGCACATTTACAGATTGCAGTTTTATTGTTTTGGCCAGCTGCTTAGAATCACAGGATGAAATTTATCCCTGATGTGTCTCCACTGTAAGCAAGCGGAGGAGCAGGGCCAATAAATGCTGTCTCTTGAATAATTCCAGTGCAACAGCACCAGAGGTGCACGTGCCCCGTTCCCTTTCTCACACACACGTGGGTGCGTGTGGGTGCAACTCAGACGTGCACCCACACATGTCCGTACGTGTTTGGGGCTCCAAATGCTGCTTTTATTGTGTGCACATCAGAAATGCCTTGCATTGCTCCCACACTAGTGCTCCCTAGACTGTATTGCACAGAGTCCTTTTGGTGTTATTCTTTGCCCCCATGTTTATGTCAGCTCTTCCCATTTAAAGGTAAATGTCAAGTTCCTCTCACTGTTTTCTGGGTATGCCGCCACAACTGCCTTCAGTGTAATGGGGTGATGACAGATGCAATTAGACTAGATATCATGGGGAGCAGCATCCACCTAGCCGTGGTGGTGTGAAAGTCTGTGCGTCTTATCATACTGTTAGGCAGAGTAAATCAGAATAACTGAGGAATCCTGAGTATTTGAGTAAAATCACCCCTGCTGAGCTCTGTGCTGCTGCAACGACATGTCTGCTGCCTGGAGAGCTTCCTCTGAACTCAACCAGACTCCAGGAATTGCCACAGAGAGGCATAAGACTTGCAAGGCAGTAAGACCTATCTGCCTTCTCCCACATGACACAGGGCCACACACTTTTTTACTCTTCAGTCAAGCATTCAGCTGATGCGCCAGTGAGCTGCATACATGCAGCTTGCCACGGATTTCTCACAAATTATTTTAATCCTTCAGAAAACCCCCCATCATTCTGGGTTGTATAAATAACCTAAAAAATGAGGGCTAAAAACATGGATTTTCTGTTCTTTAGTGGAATGCTACTCTGGTGTAACTGAGAGGAGAATTTGACCTGCTGTATCCGTTTTTGCAGAGTTCAAACCATAATTCCAGGCCAGATTCTAATCTGTGCTTCTTGCTCATATTTCACTGAAGCTCTCAAAAAATACACATGCTGTGGACTGCAGTGCAGTTTTGCAGGCAGTGAGTGACTGTTATCTGGCCTGAAGGGTCTTCTGGAAATAAATAAAAAAAGAGATAGCGATCAAATTGCTAAAGTGAACAACTGATGGGCGTTTCAAGTCTTTAATTTGTTTTCCTTTGCTTGGAAAAGCAGACCACGTTTGTCTTTAGAGCAAAAGGCAGTTATTGATAGCGCTACTTAAGTGAGCAAAATAAAATGCTTGCAATGACAGTTATCAAAGGTTAGGTCCCTGGAGATAAAAAGCTTTTGTGTGCATGTGCACTCCAAACCCAATCTTTCTGTGGGCCTACATAAAGTATACAACAATGTGCTTCCCTTCTGAACTTTTTTGGGACATGGTATGGAAAGACTGTAGCAGTCTTCATGAAGTCAAATCCCAGATGGGTATTGGTTTCAAAGGGAACGATGACTAGCCAGTATGTTAAATATTTTAATTCAGTAAAGCCTCCTGTTCTCCTTGATGTTTGCTAAAGTTACTTTCAGCAGCTGTAGAGGAGAATGTGCACAAGAAACTGAAGGAGAATCCTGTGTCCTCTCCTCTTGCCTAACCAATAAATTTTAGCACTGAGTAGGCAGGCACAAGCCCTCCTCACCTTGGCCCATGGGGTTGGGAGATGAGCAGTGAGGGGTTTAGATGGAAGCGGAGCCGTGAGCAGCTGGACCAGGTGCCGCTGGTGCTCTGAAATGTCACTTTAAAGGCTATTAACATAGTGAAGGCTTTTGAAGGCTACTGAACTGTTTGTAGCATAATCCTTCCGCTTTTCTCCTGGAGCACCCTGCATGTTGTGCTAATAGACACTTGTGCGGATGAAGCCCACCATGCCCATAGCTCTGGAGACAAAAATTGCAATAGGTGCCTTAACAGCACACAGTTGCAGATAATTACCATTTGTGCTGTAATACAGGCAGGCAAGCAGGTCTGACCTGCCCCATTTTTAGCTAGATTTCAATTTTCCCAGATTCCAGGGTTATCTGAATCTGGGCAGAACTTCTTGAAAGGTAAGACATTATTAATAGTAAAGGCGAGGGATTTTTTGGGGGAAGGCTTGTCTTGAGTTTCTTCCCATTGTCAATATTTTCTGCAGTGTTACTGAATAATCCTTTCTGCAATATTAGAAAGTTGTTTGCAAACAATTTTTAGAGAAAAGGACTGCTTTTGCAGTCAGTCAATACAACAGCCTTTCCTCCAGAGCAATGCTACCGGTGTTTGGTTTCTTTTCCTTTCTTCTGCTATTTTTTGGCTTCTATAGAATTTGTCTAAGCTTACCTTCCTTGAACTGTGAATCAGAGTCTCTAGACCTGCTAGATTATCCCAGTAGATTTAAGGCAAGTCTTGATATGTAGCTAATTTCTCAGTGATGCCCCACTTGGCTCTGGGCTGTCCTACTTGGCTAAACTGGAGTGAAGGAGGCAGGTATCTGCTTCTCATGCTGAGTATGCAACAGTTAAGACATAAGAAAAAGAAACCTCTTTTCTCTCCTGCTATTTGTGAGCCTGGTTTTGCTACTGAAAATGTTCTCAACCGTGACTTTGCACTACAGGTGTCTCTGCTTTTATGTTCTGTAAGTTATGAGGCATTTAGCTCATTTTCCAAGAGCGTCTCCATTGCTTTTCACGGGGCAAAGCTCAAATGTGGCATTATGCACTACACTGTGGCTGGTTAAATCAGTTTCTTCTTAACAACGATTTTTTCGGTACGGAATATTTGATCAGCTTGTTTCTTTTCATGGTAATTTATTGCCCGTTATGTTTTGCTTGCTCAGAAGCAGTAATGTATGACATAAAACCCAGCTCTCCCCTCCCTCCCAGGCTGCACTTATCAACTGTGTTCACTTGTAGCTGCTGCCATTTTAATAACCAGTTCCTGCTTATAGATCTTGAGGATGTATGATTAAAAAAAATCCAATAGCCAAGACCCACAGTGAAATGCAGTGATTTTTCTGGAAAAGGCAACCCTTCGACTCATCTTTCATCATAGGGAAATGGCAAAGTTGGGAGGTATTACACTGGTTGTCCAGTCTCTCTCCTTGCACGGAGTAAGGCTGTCTAGACAGTTAAATACTCACATTTCTGAGACTTGTTGATGCCTGCAAAGTTCCAATCAAACAGCATTTCATCTGTTTCCACTGGAACCTCCTTGTCTCTGTTGGAGAATTGTCACCCTTTTATCAGGAGAATTACCCATGCTGGAGTGGCTTCACACTGTCCACCGTTCCCATAGGGGATATTTGTTGTTGAGAGCAAAGGACTTGTCACTTCCTCAGCTCTGGTAGGCAGGAGGGTTGGAGAGGTTCCTGAGAAATATGCTTTGTGGCCATGGCAAAGGTGAGTGACTTGTTTTAAGAAATCACAAGCACAGAGAAGCACTTGGGGCCAGGTGGTGTTTATCTTACATGGGGTAGTCCCTTTCCCAGTAACACATGGGAACACGCTTGTGTGCTGTCTGATTTGGTGGATGATGTTGGAAGCTTGTCCTTTGGTTAGATGAGAGAAGCACAAACCAGTGCCTGCTTATCTACCGTGCGCAGACAAGGAATAACATATTTTGAAAGAATAGTTTCCTTTTAAAGCAACAGTTGTACTGTGTTCCCTAAGAATGAGATCTTTCTAGCACAAACTGCCAATGGGACCATTGGCTGTGTATACAGATCAGGATTTATCATAAAACCTACTACTTGTTAAGCTCAAAAAACACCAAGGTGTAGATCAAATCAGGTATCAAAGAACTCACACAAATAACCTACATAACATATGTTGTCCTAAGGCAACATGTTACTAAACAGATGGTTTTGCATCTTGCACTGCCTCTCTTTGCATTGCTGCTGCTAACTAGGTATTTCACCTTCCCATCCAGCAATACCCCTGTGCAGCAAAGGTGTGATTTAGATTTGGTTTCAGGCAGAAACTTTGAAGGGTGAAGGTGGTAATTTTATCCAGGCTTTTTTCCTAAGTAATTTGTATTGTTCCTTTTACTGGGACCTTCTACAGCTTGTGCTTTCCATTGCCTTTTTTTTTTTTTTCCTATGGCGTTGCCTCAGTCTTGTTAATATAATCCCTTAATATATGATGGAGAACACTTCAACCCTTCAGGGAGATGCCATTGGAGAACAGTTTCAGATTATTGGGTCTTTCAATGTTGTTCACATCCATCCTTAAAGATTAATGTTCTTCATTCATTCTACTTTTAAGCCAATGAAACATTTTAATTGGCTTTAGTGTGCTTTGATCAGGTCTGTGATAGTTGTATAAGGTTTCCGTCATGCTGTACAGGTTGTTAAAAGGGGTTTGTATTTAACCTTTCCTCTAAAAGAATACCAACATTGCTCTTAGTTACTGCTAACTCCTTGTAGTAGGGTCCTGTTGCACAACTGGTTGTGGCCAGTTGAGCAACTCTTGCCCAAAGACTATGTAATCTCAGTAACAGCAGAAAAGGCAGAATTAATATTACCATGAGTAAAAATTTGAGCCAGTAAGAGAAGTAAATAACTTGCTCATTTTTACTCAGAAGCATTGGGCAGAGCTGAGAAGCAATCAGCTCCTCTGTGTCTTGTACCTATGCCTTGTCCTTCCACCAGTTGTTGTTCTTGAACACGCAGGCTACTCCCATTTCAAACCAGTGGAAACAGTGTGCGTATCTGAAAGCAGTCTGGCCTTTCATATAGGAATCAGTTTGCTCATCGCTATGGAGCAACCACAGAGAAACTGTTTAACAGTACAAAACCCGCATTGTATATGAGATTAGGACAGGAAATATGGGATTGCAAGTTGAAACTGCATGGTAAATTTAACTGAGTTATACACACTGACTAAAACAACGTGCCTGTCTCTCTGTGTCTATGCTCGTACCAGAGAGGCTCACAATCTGACTGTATTTATCCTCATATTACTCCCAGTTGGTGGGAACCTGTTGCTCCCGGTTTCACAGATGAGATCCTGGGCCATCAGCAGGGAAGGTCACTTCCCCAGTGGTGGAGGAGAGCCCAGAGCCTGGCTAGTGCCGTGCCGTCTCCTCCGATTTTCCCCTTTGAAGGCGAGGAAGGGGAAGGGGCTCTGATAGCTTTGAGATAACAGCTCCCTGAAAATCTCTTCTGAGAAATGTCTCCTGCACAATGGTCATATGGTGTGTTTACCTACAGAGATGGGTATGTGTTCCCCAGCTTTACTGTCTCCAAATTAGCTTTTTAACTTTTTTTTAAAAAAATTAGTAGCTAAAAATGCTTTTTCACTTTTTTATGCTTTTTCTTCTTAAAAAAGGCTAATGGAAAAAAAAAATATCTGCTTTCAGAGGTCATTTTTTTTCTTTTGATAAGATTAACCCATTGTTTATAAAGCAGAAAACAATGTAATTTTTTCCATAGAGCGAGTAAAACCACAATTCCTTTAATGAATAATGGGTAATTAACCCTTCTTGTCTGGAGGAGATAACACGTAAGACTCACTGCACTACTTTCCCTGTGGAATAAAGTAGTAGCGGTATTAATCCAAGCCAAACATTGAAGTTTTACAATCAGTTGTATTATTATTGCAGTTGTAGCATTTTTATAGCCAGAGCAGAAGGTTTCTGAAATTAAGGTGATATTTAATCCTCTTCAGACTGCTGGGGACCAACTAACCACTCATGCTATACAAAGGAGATAGATGTCTTCTGCTCTGCTTTATACGGAATTAATGTCACACCTCGATTTCTGGGAAGTTTTCAATGCAGTTTTCATTTGGAATATCTGGTCACTTGAGTAACATGTAGCTTAGAAATAAAATAGAAACAATTTTCTGTTTCGTCTAAAACGTAATCCTAAATTCTGCCAACTTCAGCCAGGCAATTCAATGGAAAGGTTTCAATACGGGGCTTTGTGATTGAATGTCATGTTATGATGTCTGGTTTGCATCTCTGGTGTACCGACAGTGGGGTTGCATTAGCTCTTGCTTGTAAAGGGGCAACATGGTGCATCACCTTCTAGACAACTTCTCTGAAGAACCATCCTAGCTGCAAGTCAGGTGGTTGACCTTGACCAAGATATCCTTAGGGATCGATGAACTTCATGTAGATGGGACCAGGACAATGTGGGCAAGTTTGAATGGAAGCAATAGAGCTCTGCCCGCTGAGCTGAACAAACTGGATTGTGCAGGAGGGCCAGCTCTCTCTGTTATGAGAAGGTCTTGCAGAAAAGACTTCTTGCAGTTTGAAATGCTGACAAATTATGGTTACACCAGCCAGAAGATGAGTTAAGGAAGATTCATGTGGAGGCTGATAAAGTTTTCCAACAGTATAATTTTTGAGTGCTCAAAGAGCAAAGCCAGCACAGATGAACCCTGCTTTCTTGCTGTGTTATCTCAAAGGGGACTTGCCAAATCACCTTGACTTGCCTCCCCGTACACGGGACTCCAAGGGAGCACATGGGAGTCAGCTCGGGCTGCTGCTAATACAGCTTTCATGGCATATAGGTGGTGGGTTCTCTAGCCCTCGGAAGTGCATCAGACAGCAGATCTTAGTCCAGGAGTTTACTGTAAAAACAATGACTGATCTCTACCCAGATGTGGTTGATTTGGAAGCACACGGCGATATGTAATCAGACTTCCTTGCAACAGGCTGGTGATTGTTCAGTGAGATATTGGGCCAGTTCATTACACGTCATGCTGATACGGGAAAGTCCTGCTTGCCTTGAGCACTCAGAGATCCAGTGACTTCAGCAGGCAGATGTAGTATCTCAAGCCTGTTTTTTCTTATAGAAACCCCAGCCATAGATATGATCCAAAAAACCGTGATCTTGCTAGGTTCTGAGGAATTTACTTTTTTTTTTGGAACAGGAGTGGATCTGCTGTGTCATCTTTTTCAGTTTCATAGTTATAAGACTTCCTACATCATTTTGTTTAGCACAAGGTTTATTTTTTTTTTTCAACTTGTGAATCCCCAGCATTTCCAGCAGAAATACAGACAAAACTATATCAAATCATTGCAAAAACATGGCTACTGCTGCTTGGCTTGTCCTCCTCAGTTGTCTTCCCTGGACCTTCAGAAGTGGTCATGGATATGCAGACCACAGGTTGAAAACCTGCTCTACATCGCAGGGTTCATCCCAGAGTCTTGTGTCTCCTCTTGGAAGTTATGATTTTATTCAAAATACTCTTCTCCTTGGTTGCTTCTTCCTCCTTTCAGTGAGTCTTCTTCGGAGCAACCCCTCTCCAACATTCCTCCCATCCCACTGCCATGATGCTGCCTTTATTCCTGGTCAAATTACTGAAGCTTTTCCTCCTCCCCACAGCATTCACGCGTCCCAGCGCAGGGTTTACCCCAGGCTTCCCATTGCGTAGGCCTCTGTACTGCTGCCAGACGATACTTGCACTATATGCTGCGGGAGATTCTCTCAGCCTCTGGAATGAATTATTTTATTGCTGCCAGCTTGTCAGAGAAATCAGCCTGAAAGCTGAGCCAGAGAGCAGTCCTGGGAGTGACCAATTCAAAGTGGAAGCAAGTCACCATCGAGCAAAATAAATAAGGGAATGCATCAACTGGATCATATAAGCACTGTTTTATAAGGGGATTTCAAAAGAACTAATTAGACTTCAATAGGGAACCGGGTCTTATATTTAAAGCTTGTAAATATACAAACCATGATATTCTAATTAAGCGTTGTTTTTTCCCAGGTTTAGGTTTTTTAAGGGCATAGTTTTTTGTTTCACTGCCATTCTTGTAAAGATTTGGCATGGTTTGGGACATTTTTCTCTTCTTGGTTACCTCGCAAGAAATTTGCGTTCCTGCTCTGTGCCTGTGCTTTGCTGTGCGTGCTGCCACTGAAAAGGCTGTGAGCCATAAATAAAAGAACAATATGACCACAAGCACCCCCTGCAGAGGAAGAGAAAGACACGAGTAAAATAATACGCTAGAGAAAATTGTAGACCAGATAGTTTATCCACCCCTAATTATTTCTGGGCCAGAATGAGGTATTTCAAATAGTAAGAAAACAACTTTTTTTTTTTTTTTTTTTCCCTAGTGATTTCAAACTATTGGCCTATTACAATTTGATTCAATTTTAGTTGGCTGTTTGTCAAGAAAAAAATCACCAAAGGTCACTTACAAGCACTACAGAATCAACTGTATATACGTTTCTGAAGCAGAACGACTATTTCTTCATGTGTTTCTGACACTTTCAGCCATTCAGACTCCTACGTCTTGAAAGAAAACACATCTCAGGTGTCACATTAATCTGGCTGGTATGAGATTATGGCTTGCAAATTGCTGATTTTGGATATGGATGCCTAGTCCATTTAAACGACTTCAGCATAAATAGTAATAATAGACTACAGTGGCACAGTCTTTCAGAAGACGAGACAAAAAGCTGTGCTTGTTAAAACAGAAAGATACCCTAGAAGCAGGAAATTTAATATTATTAATGAAAACAGAAGGAATTATTAGAAATGTTTTCACACGATAGAGTTCCTCATTCAGGACGTATTACTGTGGGGACTTTACCAAGGGGGCTTGCCGAATCTTTTTTCCGGAATGCGTCTGCAGCACTGTGAACATTCCTCCGCTATAACCTGTGATGTATTTGTAACATTTGCATCTAATCTTGCAGGCAGGGCCTCTGCTGTAGAGCGTGGGACTTTCGGGCCCATGGGAATTGTGAGACTACAGATGCAGAAGTTGAAGTCAGTCAGATTTGTGGCATGGATAGGGGTTTCCCCGGTGTTAGAAGGTGTGAAGAGTAAGCCCTGAGTGCACTGCAATCTGTCCGTGCACAGGCTATTCTCACAAGGTTTCCGTTTTCAAGGTTTGAATGCGTTTTGGCATTGGAGTTCTCCTTTTAAACTGATCCTCCACAATTTTTCAAGGTTCACCCACAAGTCATAATTACCCTAGAGGACAACAGCACATGGATGCAATGAAATGCATTCATAAAAGTGCTTGTTTTAGCACCGATGGGGCTTTAACTTCTTGTTATCTCTGAGCATGATTTAGAAGGACATAAATCTAGTATCTCAACCTTACACATTCATAACTCCTTCCACCAAAAAATCTCAAAGCATTTTACACACAGATGTAACCAGATAATATGTCCTGTTGTCTGTGTGGCATCTCCAACATTGGTTATCATCATTCTAAACCATATGCCAGGCTCTAGAGTATTCCCTGAAGTATTTTACACAGGAGGAATACATGTAAATAGAATATCTGGCAATCTATGAATGGCTCACAGGATTGTAATGAACTGCGCAGTTTTAAAATTGGCATTTAAATCCCTCTCACATCTGTTGTTTAAAATAGCCAACAGCGTGTGGGATACATTCAGTATGCAATATTCATATGGGTATGTTAATAATAGTATACATTATCATGGTAAAAAATATGGTGTGTAACTGCAGTGCTCATTACAGTAAATATTTAGAGGTTTTGGAGAAAGCACTGTTTAATAATAATAAAAAAATACTTTCTCCCCACAGATAATACTGAGATATATTCTCTGTATTTTGAATAGAGGACTTCATTGTTCCTATTTGCACCCTTGGACCACACTGTCTTCCAGTGCTCTCCAAGAGCAGTTCTTCTGGGGTAACTCGCATAGAAAGCTAATAAACTGCACCTGCTTTAGCTTCTAAATATCAAAGAAGGTGAAATACTTCTTGGAAAAAGTTGTTTATGGATTGTCTAGGTGAGGTCATAGGTGATAGCTAACTGTTTAGGTGTTAGCTAGCTCTGGTTCGTTGTCAAGCACTGAATTCAAATTACAGTTCTAGTCTGTCTTCTCAATGCATTTGTATGGTCTCCATGCCTTTGTTCCCTATCTGCAAAACAGTATTATTCACGCAGACTCTCTGCCACTCTTTCTTAATCTCAGTGAAGCCTTTAAAAGAGGTTCAAGGTATGAAGTGCACTAACATGGGGTGCGTTCCTTCTCTGACTGTAGAGGGTTCTGAGTGGTGGGGAGAGCTATACCCTTGCTCTCCCAAAAATGCAGTAACTCTGCAACTGAGCACCCTAAGGCTGTTGAATTCTACCTAAAATAACCTTGGGTTTCATGTGTTTTGTTAGGTAGCTTCTGTCTCTGGTCCTTTCTGGTCCTATGCTGGTTGTTGTTCTCATACAGTGCTGATCATGTGCTGTGACAGGCATTTTTTTAAAAAAAAAAACACAACACAAAATACACAAGGGAATTTAATTCCATCCCACAGGAATGACTGTACTACACTAGTCATTGTTTTGAAGTATGTTTTAGAAATTTGTAATTACAGCATTGGGATTATATAGTTAATTGTGGAGCAACCATTTTTATAATTTGTGTTTTACCCCACATGGAAAGCTATAATTTAGTCCAAGTAATTAGGTTAGGTTTAATTTTGGCAAGACATAGGCCCATATTATCCCATGTAATATACTGTAATCCTCACGTTAAGTAGGGTGCCAAGTATTCCGTTTGTTTTGGGAGCCAACAAAATTGCCACTTGTCCAAAGTTGTTCTTGGACAGAATTGTGAAAGTGGTAACATTTTGCTACTTAAACCAGTTTATTATTAGTCTGACAATGACCCAGAGATATATGTATCATTCATTGAACATTACGTAGAAGGTGTATGGCACTTACTAATAAAATTATATATTTCAAAGCATATGCGGGTAATGTTGAAAGGCTTGAGATCAGACACTGAGGCTACTTTCTGTCTTTCATGATGAGACCTCAAAGTCTCAATTCCTTTAGCTTCTTGTCATGCTATAAAGTATAGTGTTCAGAAGATTACACCACTGCCATATTGCTATTACACTACCGCATATCAGTTTGTTAATAAAAGATAAATCTAAGTGGTTTTTTTTAAAAAAAAGGTAAACTAAAATTTGTTTTTCCTTTCTACCCTTTCAAATGCCTTTTCTGTACTTTCTGTCTTTGTGGTTTACCTGTCCTTCAGAAAGTCCATTAATCAAAAGATACTTTAGTATATAGTCATAGGTTGGTGGCTGTTGAGGGGCTGAGAGGTGCAAATGACATATTTTTTTAAATCCGTATTTATTACGTATATGGACTATTTTCTGAAATAGTTCTCTTTACTTTTGAAATCTGAGAAGAATTTTGTGCCAACATTTTGTGCCTTACTGAATATAACTAACATCTTAGACACCGAGATTTTTATATGTTCTGTAAAGTCCAATTAAAAACTGTCATCGTCTGTTGATTTCTTAGCGCTTTTACCACTTATAGGTGCTGTTATTTCTTGAAATCAAAGCTAAAACATAATAGGCTCGTGATGGATCTTGATGAGGTGTGATTTTTCACCTCAAGCAAACACACATGGGGCTCACTTTTTCCATTAAAGATGTTAAGCAACAGTCCTCTCTGAGAGTTTGCTTCATTTGGTAATTGTCATACAGCATGGGATGTTTCATTTTCTTCCATAGGAGATATTTTTACTTTTCTACCAGAAGACTATGAAATATGTAAACCCATAAAGAATGTTTCAATAATTTTCATACTGGTGTTGAAGAAACACCTGGATCCACATTCCTGTCTGTAAAATCCAGTATTGCAAGTCCCAGTTCATGACGATGGATTGGCTAATTCCACACTAAGAAATTAACTCAGTGTTTGGAAGGGACAAGATTGTACTATTGATTATTTTTGTTTGGTTATAAATGCCATCCAAAAATAAGTCCTGTACTTAGTCACTGACATATATGACCTCTCTTTCCTTCCAACCCCTCTGGAAATTTCTTTGTGCTGGCTATTTTGATGACGTGGACATTCAGGGAGACAGAACATGTATCAATGATGTTCCTACACATCTCAGTGAAGGAAATAATAAACATCGATCATCGTTACTAGGAACCAGAGTGATAGAGGTATAACTTTATGTGGTGAACAGCAGCTGTGTAGTGGTTAAAATAGAAGACTGCGAGCCAGGTCTTATCAGTTTATCCTCGGCTCTGCTGTAATCTTCTTCTTATCATTAACCTTGCATTAGTCCTTTCAGTGGCATGCCTCCCTCCCCCAACCCTAAGCAATTTCGGATTGTTGAAGATGGAATTTTGGCCTATGTTCTTGGGTGGAGCATTCATACCACCTCGCTTTTGGCACTCACTGTACATGGCTGAGGCCCTCTCCGTCATCCCTTTACGGTCAGGGAAGAGAACTAGATGTCAACCTGACCTTCTTTTTGTTCTTGCTCCTAACTTGGGACTTAGAGTTAGATTTCTAAAGTGAGGACTGTTTCAACATCTTTATTTGTCAGACAACAATTAAAATCACATAATTCTTCCCAATGTTTATAAACTTACTGTAAGTAACTAATTATTTATTACTATAAATAATAAAGGCAATAAAATTGTTATAAATTCAGATAGGCTGATTGGTGTTATAAATGAAGCTTTGTTATAAAAGTACAAGACCCCCATCATTCCCCCAGCAGGCCAAAATGGGTGGATGCTAAAAAATATGTTTCCAGAGAAGCCTTAATACGTGTGACATCCACTCCATGCCTGCACTACCCAGTCAGTAAACCCTTTAAACAAGGTCTGTCTTCTGTGCTGTATGTGGACAATGTCTAATATCCTGGGAACCTGTCTCTAAGAAATCCTTGATACTATCATGGAGCAAGTAACAATTAAAAAATACTGGGAAATATTATCAATTTTTTCAAGGTCTGGAATGGCTGATTGGTAATTGCTGTCCTTTTGGTGCTACTATTTCATGCTCAGAAAGAGCTGGTGACAAGGCAAAAGCCTAACCACTCATCTTGTTCTCTGATTTCTTCTCCCTTTCATCCTCTCCAGCAGTTGATCAAGAATATAACCACAGATGGTGCCTGTGGTGTAGAGCTCTCGGGACTGCTGTCTGTGTGTGCTGGAGCATGTGGATAAAAAAAAAAGTAACCTCAACAACAACAAAGAAGGAAGAATTGTTTTCTTGCCCCCTGTGGAATGGAGACTTGAAGGCAGGCAGGAGGTCCTGGTGTCTGGAGGAGTTGGCATGGCAGAGGGCTTGTGATTGCCTTTGTAATGTAATTGTTATAATGGTAGGCCAGGGAATTGCAGTGATTCAGTGAAAAGCTCCAGCCGTTTCTCCTTGTGGTTCTTTGTGTGGTTACGGCAGGAGATGGAGCATCTCAATGTGCAGATGTGCCATGACTGAGAATGTGTCTCAGATGAGTTTGTGAGCTCTGTGGGTAGTGACAGACCACAAGGAGCAAGGGAAGAACCAAAGCTTCAGGAAGGCTTCTCCCTCCACAGCTTTATGGAAAGTGGTTGGGGAAGGAGGGGGTGAAAGAATTATAAAGTAGGTGCAGATCTGAACCAGGTACAGAGTCATGGGGACTAAGAAGGGGAGGAGAGAGAGATGAACATGGTATGCACAGGTCTCATCCTGCATGGACTCAGAAGATCTCCATGCAGGAGCTCAGAAGAGCTCCAAAGTTCCTCTGTACAGATATAGCCAACAGACAATTTTTTATGGTCTTCAAGGACTCCTTTTTCATGAACATCCTTTTCTGTTGTGCTTTTTCATTCTTGTTGATCATACCATATTCACAGTAACAGTGAAGGAGTTACTAAAGCTCTCTTTGGGAACTAGATGAGCCAACTTCAGCAAATGGATTTGTCAAGTCTCTAGCTCAGCCATAGTTAGATCATTATAACTTTACATGTTCCAAAGACTGAGGGAAATACAACTTCTTACTCTTCTGGGTGACTATTCCATATTCTAACAGATGCTCCTCTTGGGAAGCTTTGACATATGTTCAATTTGAATACTCTCATTTTCTGTCTCATTATTTGTGTATTCATCCCTTTATATGCCTAAAATACCCCACTTTTCTGAAGTTCTGTCTCTCCACCTTACACATTTACCTCTCTAAGGAAATATGTGTTCCCTTTCCATACTGAAGTTTTTTAATCAAATAAACCACAGCATTCTCTAGTGGTCTGCAAGAGTACAGAGCAGGGATATGTCCGTGTTGGACTCCCAGCAGAGACTGTAGTACTAAGAAGGAATTGGTGATAAAAGAGTTTCTCAGGTGCTGGTAGCAGCTTATGCACAGCAGTGCTAGATTCTTTGTGGACTGCTAAAACTGTCCAGAGAAGTATGACTGGTTTGCCTGTGCTGTTAGAGCTAGATTGGTACCAGTCTGTAAAATAAACTGCCTCTCTTATGTCTGCGCTACCCCGTAGTCCCTCCTTCTTTCATTCTGTGGAAGAGAGCTAAGTCTTCTTTGGTCTTAAAGCAGTCGCTTCTGATATACGTTCACCTCTGTGTTGAGATGTGGGATGCAGCAATAACCACCAGTTAAGAGCTTTGTTACTTACAGGTACTAGGATGGGCCTGTACATCATCATAGCTTAAAAACATGAGTTACTGATCTAGCTAGAGGTGGAAGTCTTGTTTCTTCACCCCTCAATCAGGGCTTTTGATCTGTATACTGTGGAGCCTCTCCACTGTTTCAGGAGGCAGGTGGGCTGCAAAGGTTTCTTTTGCAAAGCATTCTGCTTACAGAGAGATTCCCAGTGCTGGGTCTGAAGCGATATCCATGAAAATTTTTTGCATGGAAATTCTCATGAAAATAGTTAGGGCTGAAAATACCAAAAAAGCTACCAACACAAACATTTTTTTATTTTTATTTTCAGTAAATTCCAGTATCACTACCCCTGGTTATTTTTGGCCCAACTGGAGTCGGAGGCAGTAGGCAGTCAAGTCTTCAGTGCCTGTTACAGAGGCAAGTTCTCTGTCAGTAACCTTTTCGTTTGTGTTGGTTTTGGTGTTTTGGGGTTTTTTTGAGAAAAGTAGAGTGTTCCTTGGCTACACACTCCTCTGAGTGGGTTTCTTCTTTTTCATCTTGAGGGATTTTGTTTGGCTGGGCCCAAGGAGAGGGGTTTCCTCCATTAGATCTTTTTTCTTCCCTCCAAATGTTTCTGATCCTTTTGCTTTCACTGCACCCTTCCAAATAAATTCTAAACACATCTCCCGTCTTTTCGTAGTATTGGCACAGTTAATACAGTAGGCAACACTGTTAATGTAATAGGTAGGTTAAGGAATGGTGAGCATGAGATGAAGGGTTGATGGAGGAACTATGAAAAACATTGAAAATCATATCTAAGCTTTAAAACAGATTTGTGTTAGTGGGATGAGTTCATTGGAGTTTTGTCCTGTCTGCCTCTGGCAGAAAGGAGGATTCAGAGAGGATGCTTGCTAATGATGGGAGGAAATTCAGAATTAGTCAAGGTGCAGACTTTGCATCTTAATCTTTTTCAATATTTCAAATCAACCTTGGGGTTCATCTATGGATCACCAGTCCCAAGGGTCCTGAAGTCATAATTCAGATCTTGCAAAACCAGGAAACAGGCTGAAGAATCACAAGATCTCAAAAAGGAGTGTTTTGTTCTTTCTTCTCCAAGCTTTTAGGATATTTGTGTAGAGTTCTTCTTTACGATCACAGATGTTAAGAATTGTTAATAGTAATTAAAAAATGAGATTCTCAAGTAGTCACTTGCCAGGGTCAAGGTCCTTCAGAAACACCCCAAATATCACAAGACAAGCAATAAAATCCTGGCAGCTGGCAGTGGTAGCTTTCAGATGGAAATCATGTGCTAACCAGTAGGTTGGGATGTGTTTCCTTGACCATTGGGGGCTAATACCAGCTGAAATTCTAGTGAAACCTGGAGTGTTAATCTGCATTAAGGAGATCTGGGGAAAGCAAGTGCCTTAATCCCCTCAAACCCAGGGATGAAGTTGTTACAGTCTGCCTACATATATACCTTGTGGATCATTGATCTGGACGTCAGATGAACCAGACTCCCTAAACCAAGGTACAGAACGATCTTTCCCTTGTGTTTCCTCTTAAATTCCAGCAAGTATTACAGGAAATCCTGAATTTATCTGAGATAAACTGCAGAGATCTGCTTTTTCAGATTATACTTACTTTTATGTGTGTTGCTTATCTTCTATCTACTGCACCATCAGGATTACTGAAAAATAAGTCCAGTCACTTCCTGGTCTCAGTTTATGGTGTGTTCCCATCCCTCAGTTTTACTGGCTAAGCTCAACAGAACAAATTCTGATTTAACTCCTAGAAAGGCCCAAGACCCATCTCCCACAAGCAACTTGTGTTTTGTCACTCACTAGACATCTGCAGCAGCGAAGGACATTGGGGCGCAAATATGATGTGCAAATATGATGCGTCTGGGTAAACGCAAGAGTCAGCTCTTAAAGTTAGAGTTGAGAGATCTCTTTCATTCATCCATGGGAGAAGGCCTCATTATAATTGTTCAAGCCTGACTGGATTACATCACTTTCCCCCTCATTTCACTCCCTCCTCGCTTGCCTCCCTCCTTTTATTTACACCCCTTGTTCAGCAGCAGCATTGAGCGGGGGCTGCCTTAATGATGCATGCTGATCGCTTCATTCCCCGTTGCCCCCCCATCACCTCCCTCAGTGCTTTGAAGTGTGCTCAGGTCTCAAGCTCCAGTTCAGAGGTCACTTTGTTTATTTATGCAAAGCTGGCTCATCTGTGAAATGGGGCTTTCAAGGCCTCTGACATCAAAGACTCCAAAGCTGGTCCCATCAAGTCAGAGCAGGGATGGTCCTTGCATTATAACAAATTAAAGCAACTTTGTGAATCATAGAGAAATATTACAGCTAAATTTTTGCTTCCAAAATTGGGCTGTTGTTTTGACTTGGGGATGGATGCTCAGCACATAGTATTGGCCTGAAAACCTGTCATATCCATTCAGATAAAACACGAAGCCTTCATGGAGAGTCTGTGGGTAAATAAAATTTGTTCCTCGCTTGGTAACAGTCTGAATATTTCCCATCAGTTTCTCTCAGAGCCGGACCGTTATGCAGAAATTTCCATTTGTTTTAACTTTTAAGAGGGAATGGAACAATTCTGCCATGGTAATAAACAGTAACTATACCCCACTTATGTGGCACTCTTTGTCCCATAGGATCCCCAAAGTGCTTTGTCAATTGATGGAGTTACATACAGAAAATCCCTTTTCTGCAGAAATCCAGCCTGGTTTAGGACAGGGAATAGACCAAAAAGACCCATGGCAGGCAATATGTGTAGAGAAAGGACAATTTGGCCCATGTCAGTACTGATAATCAGGGCTTCATACACTCAGATGTGCCAAGTCTCATGCAAAAACAAGCCTGTGACTGCCCCTTTCAGCCCCACCACACTCTTCCTCAGCACAGCGCCAGCATCTCAGACCTATGGCATCTTAGACCTAGAAACCAACTTGGAAAGAGATCCTGAAGCAAGAGAGAGGCAATGACTGGAGAGCAGCTGAGGATCATGCCACCAGGATGACGATCCTGAACAACAGGCTGGTGCCTCTGAATCCATCCTGACCCCGTCTTGTATGGCTAGGCGTGGTATTTGGAAGGGAAGGAGCTACACGAGTTTGTCCCATGTCTCCAAGTCTATCACCTGATATGATATCAGAGCCTTCCAATTCAGGTTTCTCAACCAGCCAGCATGCTTTGTATCACCATGGAACCAAATTGTACAGTGAGGACACCTAAATCATGTATATGTTTTCTTAGCCTCAGATACTCGTGACATAGAATTAGTCAGTGATTATTTTTCAAGGCAGGTTTTCCACTTCGTCTTCCAACTGGCTGCTCTCCTAAGGCTGTGATACTGTCCAAGAAGTCCAGTACAGGATGACCTTCCAATATAGGTCACAGAAAAGGGAGCTTGTAGGAAACTTCAGCAGCTCATCCTTCTTAGCACTGCCTCTTGCGGTAATCTGCTGGCAGCAAAGCTGGCAATGCTGCATAGCTGGTCTCTGCTGCCCTTTGGCTGCAGGCTGATTTTTTTATATGTACTTTTACCCTGACCTGCCTGCCTCTGTGGGAGGTGACAAGAGGATGACTAAGCAATCAGCTTATTAGGTCATTTTTGAATATAGCTGAGACTCATGTGATTTCTGCTACTAACTCATCGTTTTATATGCTGGTCATACATATCTGAATGTGACTTGCTTTTTCAGGTCCACTCTCTGTCTAGTAAGAATATTGCCAGGACAGTTGCATTTGTAAAGCTTGGCGTGAAATGCAAACAGCAGGTCTTCAGATCTGGCAGTATTAACCTGAGCTTTCAGAGCTTGCTTCAAATTGCAGGTTTGGGCTGAACCAGATGCCTCTGAACTGTCAGCAGATTTGGCTTTGCTTTCAGTGTCATAGGTACCTCCCTAGGAGGGAGCAGGCTGACCAAAAAGTGTTTGTGGTACAGAGAGACATCCATCCTTGCTAGCACAGGCTCTAGAACAAACTGCAAAAGTGTTTCCCTACCCTAGGAAACCACTTGATATTAAAATTAAAATAAATAAGAAAGTTCTTCAAAACAGGGAGAGACAGATGCTTTCTATGCAGCCGCAGTACTAACTTTGGATAGGGCAGATGGAAGTCAAATCTTGGTGACAACTGAACTACACATCCTAAGGATGTTCCCGAGGGAGCTGCCTCTCCCAGTGCTGTTCCACTTTATATAATAATAAGTTCTTTTTTGGCTCTCTGAGACCACAGTTCAGAGCCTAAGACACTCATCCAAGGTGCAAGAGAAGAGGTTCAAATCCTTCTCTGAATGCAGCAGCAGAGGGACTTGGCACTGGGTCACCCACATCCCAGGTTAACGCTTCATCGTTTTATCACTGGCTATTCCGTTGCCTCACTCACACTTTTACGTTTGACCGGAGATTCATGGGCTTCGGGGAATCTTCCCAAAATATGTTTCATCCAGTTTCTAGATTTCATGAATCAGCTTTTTTCCTATGGTTCTCAAGTGTGAGTTCGTTCAGATGCAGTCACGCTGAAGGTAGGAGCCCAATTCACTGCATTGCAGCTGGAAGGGAGACCACTGTAACATCCCTCACCCAGCCTGCTGCTCCGGGGATGCGAAGGAGTACTTTTACTCTATACGAGTTTCCATGTTTATGACATTTCCCCCCTCTCTAGACTTCTGCTATGTGTTATTAACGTTACCGCAGTCCTAAAAAACGTGAAACAAGTTCCAGTGGATCCAAACCAACATGCCTAAGTGCATGCGGTTATTTATTTCAGTCTTGCTCCTCTGCCAAATTATCTATTTCATAGTCTCAGCATGGTGGCATTAGTTATCCTGATCTCTTCTCCCAAAATGATTTTTTTCTGGGTTCGGTAAGTTACTGCGCAGGTTTGTGATTTGGTAGGATAACATCCGAAGAAGCATCTTCAAAGGATCAAAGAGGTTCAGAGCAATTTTACTTACATCAAAAGCTTGGCAGCATGTCAAGAGGTGTTGAGAACGCCACTCAGTCCTTGTGTGTAGGCAGGAGGAGCGCACATGGGCTGACATACTGTAACATGAGGCAGGAGGCAAGGCAGGATATACTGCTCTTTGTACATCAAGCTGAGTAGAATTAAGATACAATTGACAGAACATCGCCACTTAAATGTCTTAACCACTTTTAAGATATCCGGCAGTTAACAATGGGCAGGAATCCTACATCTCTGACCATAGTTTTTCTTTCTTCTCCGTTACCCAATACATTTTTCTAATTGTGCTGAGGGATTTACTAAGTTCTGCGTCAGAGAGCATCCAAGATTTCATTCACAGCACTACTGATATTTATGTGAAAAATTCTACAAGTACCAGAATATAATCAATTCAATATTTTGACTGAAAGGAGACAATCTGTCATATGCAAGCCGTCATATATAATGGGTATATTTGTATTCCCTGCATTCGGTCTGCCAAGGTTGTAAAAATATATTTGCAAAATGCAGCACACAAGTTACTCGCTTCCTCCGTAACCCAGGCTACGGGCCAGCCTCGGTGGAGCCTGGATGGTACATTTGCCTTCATGGCACGGCATGAGAGTTGATGTTTTCTAAGGATGACTGTGTTCCACACTGCATCCCTGTAGTTTGGGCTTAGAGCTGGCTGGAGCACCGGGGAAAGCCTCTGGATTTCCAGTGATGGACGGAGGGTGCGAGGGAGGTGGGAAGGGGCAGTCAGCTGGAGTGAGCTGCTGAAGTAAGAGCACGGCGTGCTGCTGCCCTGAAAGTTTTCTTTTCCCCTCGAAGTGACAGCTGTACATACCTCCAGGGGAAACTGTGCCGAAGGAACCATAAGGAGAAGAGAAAAATTTGTCGAGGGCGAGGGGGGACAAATCCATATGGCATTGTGGCCTTTCTGTTTAAGGGACAGCAACAAACGAGAGCGGAGCATGTGTTGGCATCAAATACTCCATGCTGAGAGAAGGGATAATTTTCCAAAACAGCAGAAACTGGGGTGAGGATGGGGTTAAACATGCATTCTTCTCGCACAGAGACTGCGCACAAGTTTACACAGTAAACACTTATTTAAGCACATCCTAACTTCTAAAACACCTGTAAGGAGCAGTTCTATTATTTGTACATTTTCAGGGGGGCATGCTCATGTCTAAACTGAGATAAGTTTTTCTTTGCTGCAGAGATTATAGAAAGAAATTTCCTCTCTTTTGCTCGTGAGACCTTTTGCTTATGGGTTTTAGGAGTTGGGCATTTGGAGGGATTCATTCCTTAGATCACGTGTTTCCACTTCTCTTGACTTTTTTTTTTACACCATTGCAGAGCAGTTCCTTATTGAGGTGGACTTTTTCCCAGCCTTTGCCTGATCTGTCTCTGAAAAATCAAACTTCACACACTTCAGTGCACTTTAGCTAGGAGCTGAGTAGCTCTTGATCAAGATCTTCACCTCAAATCTAGCTGCCGTATTGGGCTGTGCCAACTGCAGAGGTCAGAAGTAGCCTTGGAAGAGCTGTATTTTGCTGCGCTGTCACCTATAGATGCCCAAAGTCCCTCAGGTGGCCCCCCCTCCTGGTGTGATGCATTGCTATAAGAGGATGCTCTGAGCTGAACACTTGTGCAGTAGATGTTGGGCTGTTACTGGAGGAGGAAAAAACTTCACATCTGGGCACTGCAGAGATATGAGGCCACCAGCATCACCAGGATTGCAGAAGGAGGCTCAGGGCATTCTCATTCTCCCTCAGCCCTCGTGGAGGCCTTGCAGGTGATCGTATCACAGTGGCAATTTGAGGGGGGGGCTGTTGGAGAGGTGAGGCTTTCATCTTGTGCTGATTTCTATTTCTCCTAGCAGCACAGGGCACAGAGTTGAGACCTTGATGCTGCTCTGTGGTAGTGGTATAGATGGCTAGAGTGATAAGGGACAAAGTGGTGTGTTGTCAATACAGGTGGAAGGGTGGTCTTAATTAAAAAAAAGCAAAACCAAACCACAAACAGCTTTTCCATTCAGTATTGCTTTCTCAAGCCGTAGCTTTGCATTCAGCATCCCTTGAGGGCTCATTTGACCCCAGACCTGCTTGCTTTCCCAATTTTGTATGGAAGTTACAAGGCAAATATGGAAGTTAAAAGGTGAATTAGTGGCCTAATTTCACTGCTTGTGGTCTGTGTGACTGATCAGATAAGTCTTCCCCTACCTCCTAGGTTTAATTATCTATAATTTTTACTTATACCATTATTTGCATAGAAGGTACAACGGATCAGCTCCTCCTAGGGAACGGCAACTTGTAAACATAAACAAAGAGGTTTTTGTCAGCTATTAATGGAAGCATTGATTAATCTCCTATTGCTTTGGTAGCCTGTTGAAAGACTCATAAAGGAGCAAACTGAATTGTTCATTAAACTGGCCAGGCTGTAAGTGCCAGGATGTGGAAACCAAATGTATGTTGAGTGCATTTCAGCTGCGTGGAGCCTCCAGGAGGAAATGCAAACTCTTGTTATCATACTGCTGTGCTGCAGGAGACCTTCTTAACATCTTCCCTTTCCTTTCCTTTGCAGATGATGCCAGTTCAGGAAAGGATAGCCAGGTACCTGAAGGCTCCAATGGAGAATACGAAGATCTCTCTGGGAAGCAATGGGGTAAGGAGCAGTATATGTTTTTTGGTTTTCCTTAGTTCTTGGTTCGATGCTGTCCACGTGGCACATTTCTCAGTTGCTGAAGGAAAGGAAAGGAAAGGAGTGAGTTCTCCGTACAGATGGTCAAATGATAAACAGAACATCAGCTGAACATGTCAGTGTGAATGGATCCCCTCCAAGGGTCCTTCTGTGAAATGCAGCCCGAGGTCTGCCCTAGGGCCCCCTGCCATATACCCCAGCATGGTTCTCCCTTGCATTTGTTTTTCTGGGCAGTGACTTACTTTTGCATGTGCAGCTATTATAGTTTTCATAGACTCTCTATAAAAGGCATATTGACTTTTACAGCAATATTTCCAAAAGCCTTCAGTGCCAATATAACACTGCTCCCACTGAGGGCAAATGGGAGGTCTTACTTCACTTCAGGAGAATTAGCATTAGGCTGAAATTGAGTATTTTTTAAAATTACTTTCTCTTTTAGACACCTGCATGAATTTCTCTAAGCCCCGGACTGTTCAAGTATAGGATTTTGATGCTGTTGCAGAGCTTTGGGGAACTGCTAAAATCTCACTTGGAACAGGTTCTGAATCACCACAAGACTTGCAGGTCTGAAGGTTGGTCCAAGCACTCCTTGAAGGACAATAAGCTGTCAGGCTGATGCCAAACAGCTTTTGGCCATTACTGACAGGAGTGCGATGTGAGTTTATGACCTCAAGGGATGAAGCACAGCATTTCCCTTTTGCTCTTGCAGTACATCCCTTCTTTTAATTTTATAAAACAGAAGTGGCTTTGTACCACATTCATGGCCAGGGAGTAACCTCATGGCAATGGTAGGCGTGGAACCTGTCAAGCTTTCACCGTATGAGTCCTCACCACTTGAGCTGAGGCCAGTTTTCTTCAGAAGCTGACAAACAAGGGATGTGGTGTGCTGTGGTGTAGTCCAGACCACATCTGGAGGAGGCAGTGCTATAATAGCTTTAAAATACAGATTCATCTGAGACTGAGTCTGCTCTGGGAGAGGAAGGTAAGCTCCAATCATTCTGGAAAAGGATCACAACATTTTAGAGCTAGAGAAAGGGTGGCTTAGATAAACTACAGGTCAGGAGTCCTTCAGAAGGGATTCATCAGCTAGCAAGAAAAGCTGCTGTCTCTCCACTCTTCATTACCCTGGTGGACATAGGAGCAGACATCGAATGCCATGGCAGATGTGCTCCTGGTAGAGCTGGTGGAATATGGATCAATATAACGATAATATTATGAAAAAAGATGTAAGCACTACTAAGATTATTAGGCATTGACAATCTCATATCAGATTGTGTCTTACTCTGTGCTGGCTCTGACCCAGTCCTTCTTTGTCCTGCTTTTTCCCTTTCCCTCTCTCCTCTTCCCAAGCAGGGAAATAGCTGGGGCAGGCCACACACACACTCAAGGCCTTTCCATCCAGCAGTGTTCACCAGCTGATTGCTGGTGTGAGCTGGCATGCAGGGAGGGTCAGTGCATGTCTGCAGGTCTCTGGAGGATAATGGGTGAAGGATCAGTTTGTGTTTGCAGAATCCTGGGCCCTAGAGAAGTGGGAGAGGAGAAGCATGGTAAAAAAACCCTCCACTTTGCCTTCCAGCTACCATCATGGAGTGGTATTGCTGGGAAAGGTCCTGTCCCCATCAAGAGCAGGGAAATCATGTGGGAAAAGACAGATACCCCCATCCACATCTTCCCACAGCTGACTGAGCTCCTAGCCAAAAGATTTGAAGGTATTTCAATATTTAGCCATATCATGACACTTTTTTGTGTAAGTGTCATGAAAGCTTGAAGTGGTACTGATCATACTATGTGGAGGTAACTGTGGCAGATCACAGCAGACTACATGTTTTATCTAACCACCTCACTTTGTACGAGCAATGTCTGACAGGAGCCTCTGGGACTAATCCATGCACCTCAAGGTGTCCCACAGGGAGAGGAGATTGCTGAATTCCTTCCCAGGTCTTTGTGCCGACAGCCTTCTCTTTCATTTAATTTTCATTAGCTTGAAAAAATCTTCATGGTAAACAGCATTTCAGCAAGGAACCCATACACAACACTGTCTCTTTGTCCCCATCCACTTGTGTTTTCCCTTGCTCTTGTGTATGGCATAATTTGTACTGTACAAATGTGCGGTTCATGTTTATGAGGCAAATGCCAAGTGATGTGGAGGAGAACAAGCATGTGAAGTATAAATAACACAGAGGCACTTTGTAATGGCCTTTGCTGGCACTCCAACAAGCAAAGCTTCTCTAAATGGTACAGATTTGGGACAGACATTTACTAGCACTGACTCAAAAGAGACTTTTTCTGCCTCTCTCTCACATTGCTGCTTCTCTCTCTTTCTCCTTTGTGCTTGCTGGATCCCTTTTTCTCCCTTATGTGTCTGTGTCCCTCTCTTTCTCCTTTTTTGTTAACTGGCTTTTCTAAACTTGTCCAATTCAGGCTTTTGTCAAGGAAACATTCAGGACTGTGTAAATGGGATCTGATTTCAGCATATTGCACACAGCCTGGAGTAGCTTTTGAGACCACATAGTCACTTAACCCTCTTTAAACAGAAGAAGAAAGACAGACAGAAAGAGCCAAAGAAGTTTAGCTTTACCTGTAGTTTGATATGTATCTGGGCAACAATGTACAAGGAGTGAATGCAAAACTCCAGACAGATTCATGGGTGTCACAGTGGAGGGAAAACCAGAAATGTCATAGGCCTACTTTTTGGGGAGGAAAGACAGTTTCTGTCTTGCAGTGCCCTTACTGAGCAGGGGCACCACCAAGTCTTTCTGAAATATTGCTGTGAAAGCAGGGAAGAGTTAAGGGAAGGTGAGAGCTTAGAGTCACTTACTTGACACTTCACTCTACATGGGCAGTGTGACTGTCCTGTCTCCAACCTGGTCTTTGGTATGTTAGTCCCAGCTCAGGAATCTCATCCAGCAAGGATCTGCTCCTACCTGGACCTGCAGTTCCTGGTCTCAGAGTAAATTTCTGCCATAGTAGAGGATAACTGTTCAAACCAATTTCATGGCTGGTTCTTAACCTCTCCATGCACCTTGCAGATAATTACTCAATTTCCATTATCAGCACATCTGCCTTGGCTTAGTCTTAAACTTCGTCATGTCATTGCTCACAACGTGCAGCTCTGACAGGGTTAATTGTCTCTCTGGGAGGGTGATTGTTTTTGCTGGGAGAGGCCCTCCTCTTGCAGCAGACCCCCAAGGGAATACCCAGCAATTTACGCACCATGACCTGGAATGGGTTAGTATGTCACACTTGCTGCTCAGCTGTCATGGCAAGGACTTTCGGTGCCCGAGTAGCTCCGGTTCATTCGGTTACACATGAAAGCCTCTGTATAGAGAGTAAAGCATTTCTGAGCAAGAGTTTGAAATAACATGAAATGGCTGGGACCCAAGATGACAGCCAAGGAAGGCAAGGGAAGGCTGCGGAAACAGATGGTTTCCCCTACAGAAGAGGACTCTGAAGAGAGGGGTATGCCAAAAGTTGTCTCCTTCCAAGACAGAGGGATGTTGGGCAAGGCTGCAGCGGGGTGCGGACTAAGGGGTATGTTCACAGACCTCAGAGGGTAATGGCTGCCATCCCCCAATGCTTGGAGAGAGGAAGCTGCAGACCAGCCTCCTCCATCCAGCAAAGCTCTACTATAATGCACGTCCCAGAGCTTCTGGCCGTCAGCCCTGGCAGTAGGGCTGACTTTCTAGTAGAGTCCCACCGTGCCGTCCCGTAGCTAACTTCCCCAACACCTGAAGCACAACATTCTCACCTTGCTTTGGTGTGTTACATACTACCGAGGTTGTGGCTTTCCAGTTGCCGTTGGTGAAGGCCAATGGCTGATGGGCATAATTCAACCCCCTGTGCCCCGAAGCAGGCCACTCATTACCTATTTCTCTTATTTCTCAAGAAAAGGATCAGGGAAAAATTACCAGAGGAGTGCAAAAATGCAGGATGACTGCCCTTTGGGGCTAAAGAGTAAGATCATGGTAAGCAAGAAATAGGATTCAAAAGCAGGGGAGAAACCTATTGTGGACATGCTGAATGGACTCAGAGGGGAAACTGGCTTTGCCAAAATAGAAAAAGAAGACAGGTGAATTTGGCAGAAATATTTTGGATGTATGGGGAGAGTGCGAATTGGGAGTCAGAAGTGGTGTTAATCTCAGCAGGAGACGACAGTTAGAAGTGCCCTTGGACTGGTATTGCATCATTAAAGTAACTGTGAGAAATTTGTAATTTCTTTTGAATTCTTCATTACAGGATACTATTAAACAAGCTCTTGCCTTGCAACAGATCATTTTCTATAGTTTCAACTGTCTTAAAAGTTTTTGCAAAGGTCTCTTTCTTTCTGTTGATTAGTCAGACCAATTCATGACTTCACAGGAAAACTCCCTGCAATGTCAGTAAAGCTACTAGGTTGTAAAGGTGCCACCTCTTTTCCCTCTGGAATTCTGACATAATCTGAATCAAAGTTAGGTTCAGTCAAGAGTATAAGTTTCAGATTTCACCAGGTGGGGATCTTGCATTTCTCTAGTGTTCTTGTCACTGCCGTTAGAAATACTGGTGATTTCCTTGCTAAGACAGGGTGACGCTCTTAACCCATGATTCTGTCCACTAGCAGCTATTGCTTCAGCTTCTCCATTTTTGGGATGGACTGGCATGGGGTATCTTCTAGTAACAAATTCAAGGGTTTTTTTGGGGTCTTTCCATTTGTTTGTTTGCTTCTTTGCACCTTTCAACATGAATGCTTCATAAATTAATGTTGAATGAATTACATACATTTAAGTTCAGATCAATGCATAACAGCCTGACACACCTCTTAGACTTTCCTACATATTGAAAAGATGTTGACTCTTCTTAAGTCCCATTAGAGCCAGTGAGAACTAAGGGGCAAAACATCTTCAGAAAATGAAGCTTCAAGTGACCAGGAAAAGATTGAGAAAATGGTCAGCCTGACAGGAATCAGGTTTTTCCTTTGGTCTTGGCTAAGGACTTGCATTTGTGGCTTGGAGTATGGTAACAATTATAATGTGATTATGGGGCCGCATTTTGCCTTCAACTATAATAGCGTGATTTTGGTATTATTTTGTGGGATGGCCTGATGCAGTTGCCTTACGGACACTGAGAAAAATTCCAGGGTTGTGCTATGCAGAAGGCTAATATGGTGGCCATAGCAGTCCAATAGACATTCAAATGCATCAGGCTGGGTGATGTCTCCTTTCTAAGGAAATCGGTCTGAGCTGGTATGAGAAAGAGTGATACACTGTTATGTATGAGGCTGCCGGGTGCCTCTCAAGCAAATTTGGCCATAACACTTAACAGCAGTATCCTTCTTTGCATGCCCTTTGCTCACCACAATCAATTTTTCATGCCTTTTGCAGCCCGGCCCAGGTTCACACAGCCTGCCAAGATGAGACGGAGAGTGATCGCCCGTCCTGTTGGCAGCTCCATCCGCCTGAAATGTGTGGCCAGTGGAAACCCACGGCCTGACATCACATGGCTGAAGGATAATAAACCCCTCACGCCCCAAGAGATTGGGGAGAACAAGAAGAAGAAGTGGACGCTGAACCTGAAGAACCTGAAGCCAGAGGATAGTGGGAAATACACCTGCCGAGTGTTTAACAAAGTTGGAGAAATCAATGCAACATACAAAGTTGAAGTAATCCGTAAGTGCAGCCTCTGGGGTGGAAAAGCAGGGAGGGAGCTTTGAGAAGAGGGCTGGCTGAGTGAAGAGAGTGTGATGGCGAATGTACAGTGCCAATAGCTGGACAATACAATTTAGTAGTTGAAATGAGGTAGAGTCATCTCTAAGGGCACCTGCATGGTAAAAGTTCATCATTGCCCAGTTCAGTCTTACACTTCCGACAGATTCAATTCAAGGACAGACTGAGAACTAAGTGAGAAAGCCCTTTCATGTACCATAGATGGGGAGTGGAAATATTTAGGATGGCTCAGATTATCAAAGTGGTAATAGGGTGAAACCATCCAATTGAAAATTTAGTCTGGATAGCTGTAATAGGAGGCCCACTTCATTAGAGAAGTCTCCCAAGGGAATTAACAGAAATCTTATGACTAAGTTGATTAGCCAGACAAGGCTTTAGGGCCAGATTTTAAAAAACATTTGGCCATCTGAAGGTTCAGGTGGGTACAAATGAGATACTAACAAAACCAAGAAAATCCCACTAGGGTCCTGTCTGTATCTTTAGATGCCTACATAGCTTTAAAGATTAAACCCTTAAAAGATGAGCTGTGGGGGATTATCTGGCATTGTGGTGGGTAGAGTAAATTGCTCTTCTTACTATCTAGCTATTCTGATTCTTGCTCCCTAATCTCCTGTTTCCTCTATTATTACTGAAGATAATTATGCTCAAATCCTACTGAAATCTACCAGAGAAGAGCTCTTATTCTTAAATCATTGTGCTTTGTCTATGACATCATCATAAGTTGTCATGGAAATGATTACAGAGCAGCCAACTCAAGAAAGTGGAGAAGATGAGCTGAGTGGAGGGAAGACTGAATAGCCTTCATTAATGAGGAGGAGGAGCATGGAGGGCTATTTCCAGCCACATGGAAAGCATGTTGTTTGTCTGTCTGTGCATACATTTCAGCATGAGAAAGTTTATCCCAGTGTGAAAGATTGTTCTTAAAGGTAAAGATCTGTTCTCTGATAAGCCCTTTCTCTAGAATCACAGGAATTAAAAGCACATGTGGGGAGTTCTGTTGGGCTCTGAAGGCACAAACCTGCTGGACATCTGGGATTGATAAAGATGCAGCTGTGTGGAGACAGTAAAAACATGTGTTTACACTAAAACCAGGAGCAGAGACAGGGAAATGAATCAAGCCCCATCCTAATGGCAGCTGTGGCATTTTCACTTCATCAAAACCAGACAGCACCAGGAACAAACCCCTTTCTGTGTCCGTGTTTATCTTGGTTTTTATCAACTTAAAGATGTATGTAACCTTTGTTTTCATTAGCTTTTGCTGGCTAGGAGTGAAAACAGTAACCAAAGCTGCAACCAGAGTCAAGGAGATAAGGGCATTAAGCAGTTTTCAGACATCTTTCTATTTTTAACATCTTTCTGAGGAGCATTACAGGTTTTATTCAATTTCCTCCTTATTTCCCCCCCCCGACCCTGCACTCCTAAGTCCTGCTTATCTGAGTCTCAGCCTCCCCAGCTGTGATTCCCACTCACACTCCCAAGGCCAAGCCTATAGAGACCACTGTGGTATTTTTGTTTCCCAAGCACATCTTTAGAGCCCTCATTATTGAAAGTATCCTGAGTTTTTGAGAGAGGGTCCATTGTTCCTTCCTCTCACCCCAAAGCCAGTGCTGGTGAGAGCTGTTTTGTTACATGCTCAGTCCAACAGTGTTTGCCGTCGAAAGCAGTTGATGATTGCCAGCAGTTACCACCCACTGTGATACCATAACTTCTCTCTGTGCCTAGGGTAGAGGTTTGCAGTACCTCCTTGTCTGGAAACTGTGACTGATTTCTCTGATGCTAGCACTAAAAAAAATCTAAACATTCCTCAGAATGAGGGATATATTTTTCCTTTGACTTTATGTGGTGTTGACACAACCTAAAGCTTACGATCATGCTGGAAAGGATGGTCTTGTGAACCTCTCGTGTTTGATTTCCTTTCCTACCATCTTGTTTCCTTCATCAGCTGAGACCTGAGGCAAAAAATTCTGTGAGAAAGGAAAGATTTTGTTATTGGCTAGAAAAGCAAAAGCCTTCTGAACTCTTTGTCCACAAAAAATTTGTTCCATAATGAGTGTGGGGACAAATAGACTGAAGAAAGAAAGAATAAAAGCAGAGGGGTGAGGATGAAGTGAAGATCTTCCTCACCGATAGCACCTGTGGTCTCAACTCCCCCAGGAGTGGATGACATGGCATGGGATGGCTTCCATTAGCATTTGGTCCCTATGGACATCTACCAGGCCCAGCAAGAGAGATGACAGATATCTCCTGAAGGACTCCCAGACAAAAGATGATACAATATCCACAGCCTGCCATTAGTCCATGAAAGAAGGGACTTTTTCCCAACCAATTTTGTCTGTCCTTTGGGAACACTTGGGAAGACCGAAAGGAGAAGGAACATGTCTTACCCCACCCCTCACTGTGCCCAAACTGTGGGTAGCCACGGCGATTCTAGTGTGGACTTTCAATAGATATGTAAAATGTAAAAAAATGAGGTTGTGTCTGAGAACATGTAAGATTCTGTCATGTTCACCTGTAAATTGCACCCGACCAGACATGGTGGTAAAAGACACAGCATCACAGAATCACAGGGTGGTTGCGGTTGGGTGGAGGTCAAGTGGTCCATCCCCATCTGCTCAAGTAGGGTCACCTAGAGCCAGTTGCCCAGGACCATGTCCAGACAGCTTTTGAATATCTTCAAGGATGGAGATGACACAATCTCTCTGGGCAACCTATGCCAGTGCTCAGTCACTCTCACAGTAAAAAAGTGCTTCCTGATGTTCAGAGGAACTCTCCTGTGTTCCAGTTTGTACCAATTGCCACTGGTCCTGTCACTGGGCACCACTGAAAAGAGCCTGACTTCATCTTCTTTACACCCTCCCTTCAGATATATGTAAACATTGGTAAGACATCATCAGGGTCAATATCAAGTGAACATTTACAGTGAAATAGTCCACTTAATTTGTGTTCATACCTGTACTATTGCCCAAATTTAATCCTGAAATGAGTTTTGGCCTTTTTGGCGAGTATCAGGTCATTTATCTTCCTCTGGTCAAGACTCAAGAAAGATCACTGCAGCCTCTGACCCTGTAGGTCAAGGTACATCATTAAGATCCCAATATTCTGCAATATGGTCCCTGAGACATGGGGATAAGTGGGAGTACAAGGAAGGATGGCTCCTTTTGTCATCTCATAGCTGCAGAGTACAGCAAGGGAATTGGAAAATTCAGCAGTCCAGACTGGATTTACAGTACTTGCCAAGGAGCAGAAAGGCCAGATCTGACTTGTGTGGTGTCAAGTAATATCACCACAAACTGGGTACCCAAATATAAATACTTCTTGTGTGGCCTGAGAGAGCAGAAACACAGCAAAGACAGAAACAGCTTCTATAGGAGATTCTTAGGACCCTGTTTGCTTAGCAGTTAGGAGGGTTGTTCAGTGCACAGAAGAGAGGGCTGAAAAAAATCTTCCAAAGTGTAAGGACTAAGAGGGAGAGCAAACTTTTCTCCTGGTCTGATGTAGATACGGTAAGTAACTTCCTTGTTAGATACAAGAAGATTCACGTTGAGCATGAGAAAAGCCTTGCTAAGCCTTAAACAATGGGGGAGTTGTCTGGAGAGACTGGAGAGCATCTACCATTAGAGGCTTTGGCAAAGGCTGGGCAAATTTATATCAGGGGAGGTCTGCAGAACCTCAGCCTGCCTTGGTGCAAGGAGTTGGACTAGACAATTACTTTGCGTCCTTCCTATGCCCTTTTCCCATGTTTCTGCGATCACAAGTTAATTGTGATTGAGATTGGCAGGCACCTTTTTCCATGGAGCTCCCTGTGTTTTTGTGCAGAGCGGACGAGGTCCAAGCCCATCCTGACAGGGACGCATCCCGTCAACACAACGGTAGACTACGGTGGGACCACGTCTTTCCAGTGCAAAGTCCGCAGCGATGTCAAACCCGTCATCCAGTGGCTGAAAAGGGTGGAGTACGGCACGGAAAGCAAGTACAACTCAACCATCGACGTTGGGGGACAGAAGTTTGTTGTGCTGCCCACGGGGGAGGTCTGGTCCCGTCCTGATGGTTCCTATCTGAACAAACTGATGATTACTCGAGCCAAGGAAGAGGATGCAGGAATGTACATTTGCCTAGGGGCAAACACCATGGGCTACAGCTTTCGCAGCGCTTTTCTCACGGTCCTGCCAGGTGAGTTATGTCTTTTTTTTCCCCCAGATGAACCAATAGTCTGCATCATGATAATTTTTAATACAAATACTGATGCCCATTGGGCTCCATGGCCCTCTGTGATGCTGTGCTGATTTAGGCTAGCCCAGTTCTGATAAGAATGAATGAGGGACAAAATCAACCCTGATTTAAATCAGTCCCTGCTGAAATCCTCTTGATGATGTTTCCTTTTTTTCCCTTCATGGGGAATAATGATTCCAGCAAGGTGAAATAAAATGAATGATCTGCTCCTGTATGGAAGAGGAGCTGGGAAAGGCTACTGCAGTTGCATCACTTCAGTGATAGAGTGCAGGACGTGAGAAGGGAACAGAATAGCAGCACAGTTTGCAGCCCCATTCCCTTACATTTCTCCTTTCTCTTGCTCTTATTTATATTGTTTTTACTGGTAAAAGGAAACAACGATACAGGCCCATAAAATAAGACAAGAAGAAAAACTGTCCCAGTCACAAGGAAAGGAAAAGAATGAGCATGAAGGAGAATGATTGATTAGTTAAATTCTTACCCAATGATCCCCTGGGGACCCTTGTACCAAACTTGCAGCTGCTTCCTTCTCTCCCCAGGCTCAGAGCTGGTGGCCACGTGCAACTGAGGCTGTATTGAGTATGTTTGAGGCACATCATCCTCGCTTTGTCATTTACTCCTTTACCTCCTGACTGTGCAGTTCTGCCCTGATAAATATATTTTATTGAAAAGAGCATTTCTTTCTGCCTCATCTTGCTGTGTGAATCTAGCTTCAGATCCACCAATTTTATGATAAAAATCAATCTTACTACTTTTTCTTCCCTTCACCACCACAAGACCAACACAGCTAAGAGAGTGAAGGAGATGGAACCGATATCAGAACACATTAGCTGTCAGGTCTAATGTCCAGTCAAGACACCAGTGAGAGACAGAGATCATTAACTCTCCAAGGCTGTTAAGACTGGTTTTCTGTGGGGGAAAATGCTCATGACTCCTGTAACTAAGGCAGCATGGCTTCTGCCCACTGATTGCCAATGCTCTGTGTCTCAGCAGCCATTGAGAGTCACTAGCTTGCATTTAGATACTGACAGTGGGTTGCCAAATAAGAGAATGCTCTTGGCGTCTTTTCCTGCATCACTTAGCTTTAGGACTAAACTCCGACTAGAAAGTCTGTCAATCCCGAGGAAAAGGCTGAGTGGGTGGCATATAACTCAAAGCCTCTAGAGAATTTCTGAACTGTGAGAGTCTGATCCAGCTCCCACTGAAATCAGTGAGAGACTTTCCATTGTTTTAAATGGGACTATAATGAGGCCTCATACCAGAACCAGAGCCTGCAGACCTGTTGTTATTGGCAATGATGGAGAAGGAGAACCCAGCTTGCCCTCAGAGGCAAAGATGTGGTTACAAGGCCATGAGTTAGAAAAACACCATTTTGCTTGTAAATCTACCAGATTTGACATAGACAGCTCTGAAGAGCAGCATGGATGAATATGAAAACACTTCCATTTCAGTCTAGCAGAGGATTTCTGCCAACCAACATGAAGACTGTTGTTTTCATGGTCAGCTGATGGGTCAGTTCTCCGATCTTGCCTTGCTTTGAGCAGGGGGCTGGACCAAATGACGTCCAGACTTCCCTTCCAGCCTAAATTATTCTATAATTTCCAGTGTTGGTGAATCAAAGTTTTGTCTATTGAGGTCAACAGTATAGGTCCTTCTGACTTCAAAGAGACCGCATGGTTTATATTTAATATTTCAAACTAGCTGTAGGATTATTTGTCAAGGAGAGAAAAAGACATTAGTATCTTAAAGAAGTTTGGATTGAAAGTTAAGTGATGTATGTTTGAATATGATATATTGTTTCTCAAGTTTCTTGAGTGTCTCCCGGCAAGCTGAATTCTGTGGCTAGGTATTTTTCAGAGCTTTGGAAGTCCCAACTGGTAACTATCTAGATGGGGTTTTTGATAGCTAGGATCCTACTCCAGAATTCCTTTTGGGTCTATAAATCAAGAGATCAGGCTGAGAAATTGGAGTAGGTACCCAGGGATGTACAGGCTGCCAACAGCAGAGAGGGGAAAGGGGAGGTAGGTGTGAAAGATGCTGTCTGAAGCATCTTGTCTCCTCTGGTAGCTGAATTTGCTGCCCCTGGGAAGTCAATGGCAGCTCCAAAGAGACTGGTGGAGATAGAAGTCATTTGGCATAGGGAGCTGGATGCATGCTTTAATACCATGTGAGCTTTCAGTTCTCTGTGGCTTGGACACCAAGGAGGGGACACCAGCTCACCTATGTTTTTCCCATCCTTCAGCCTTCCTCCCAGCCACACAAGAAACTCAACACAGCACCTCCAAAACACCACAGTCATGCTGCCTGCCATGATGGAGCATTGCTCAGTAGCTCCAGTGTCTCTAGACAGGGATACTGAAGAGTGTCTAAAGCCCACGCAGACACAACCAGCCACACCTGGCAGAGGCGAGTGGGCAATGTGCTGTAGCTCTGCGCAACCTGATTGTGCCTCCTGGGCTGCTGACATGGAGGTATTCCTGACACGTCCTGTGTTGTGTCTGCCAATCTGGGCAGCGAAGCCCACTCCATCGCAGAGTGAGGGTGTTAGGAAACTCTCTCAGGCTGGCTCTAGTACATCCATTAAAGCTTAGATAAAAAAGTTATAAAATCCCCCAAAGACTCCCCTCCCGACCCCTAAACCAGAGAAAATGAGTTGCTTGTCCTTCCAGGAGCACTGAAAAGCAAAGTAGTTACCAAACATCATGTGTTGGCTTGATTTCTCCCTTGTTACTTGGTCTGGCAGGGTTGCCAGACAGCCTGTACAAAAGCCAGCCCAAGTGTGACATCTGTTTTGAATCTTCTTTGCCTGCATTTAATTAACTCTTTCTGTCTCTCTCCTGCTGTAATGTCCAGATCCCAAGCCTCCGAGTGCACCTGTGCCCCCTTCCTCAGCCAGCAGCCTGCCCTGGCCCGTGATCATCGGCATCCCTGCTGGAGCTGTCTTCATCTTTGGGACGATCCTCTTGTGGCTTTGCCAGACCAAGAAGAAACCCTGCTCCCCTCCAGCTGCTGCCCCTGTGCACCGGCCGCAGCCCCGGGACAGGATTTGCGTCTCCCAGGTCCCCGACAAAGACTGCATCTCCTCCATAAACTATGAGGAATATGTCGCCCAGCAGCAGCATTTACTGTCCCAAGGGTCTGCCCTCGCCCCAGCCATGGCATCCAAAATGTACCCAAAGATTTACACGGACATCCACACCCACACCCACTCACACGTAGAAGGCAAAGTCCATCAGCACCAGCACATTCAGTACCAGTGCTAAGAGAACGGCCGTGTACAGTAGCTCGTTTGGGCTTTTCCTCGTGGTACCTCAGAAGAGACTGCTCCAAGTCAGCTCACACTGCCAGCAATAGGCAAAGCAGACAGAAAAGATTA
>NW_009618477.1:0-11968 GCF_000690535.1 Cariama cristata | reverse complement strand
ATAGCACCTCTCCTCGTTGGCTCCTCTGTTACTTGGAGATGGAAGTTATCATCAACGCATTCCAGAAACGAGTGCACCCAACATAGAAGTGTGAAAAAGATAAGAAATTAATAAAGGGCATGTAATATAATCAGACTTTTTGTTGGTTTACTTTGCCAACACTGCATTGAGCTATCTATGTGATTATAGTCCATTGACACCATTTTGTAGCATCAAACTGAAACTACTATGAAATATTGAATATTGAAATCAGATTTGCACAAACTGATGTATACTTTTTTTAAACTTTCATAATTTTTCATAAATCAGTGCTGGCCACCATAATAACAATGAATATATGATTGCATGACCTACTCTTCAGATATCTGAGAAGCAGCCTGTAAAGTTTTAGCTGTAATTCTCTTCACTAATAATTTCATATTTGTATGTGATTAATACATGTTGCTCTTCAAAATGAGGCACGCAAATTTAGTTTTGGTTATTTTTTTTTTTATAAGCACAAGGAGCACCATCGTGTTTGCTGAGTAGTAATCTGGTACTTTTTGTCCAGAGTTGAGTTTTGTCAACCTGCATATTTTTAAAGATTCCAAGATGCAGAATTTGTGATGAAAGTTTGTAAGCCATGATTTCATTATACCTCATTATTCTGTGTGTTAACATCTCATTTTCTTTCTGGGTTTGATTAATCTCCCACTTTCAATCTGTATGTTCCAGGTATTTCTGCGCACATAGCCACCAGGCTGTGGGAGTATGTTGGCATAGTTCAGAGGCTGTTTAGAATCGCAAATACCTGCCAGAAGAATTTCTAGAGGTGTCTCTGGTCGGACTGTCTGAATTCACTGTACAGCACATGGCACTGGAAAAGCACATCAGTGGGAGACTTCAGTCATACCGTAATTGGTACAAAATACTAGCGAAGCTGTTGCAGTGCTGAGGGTTGTGAAGAAGATGTGTAGCTGATTTTAATGTATTCCAGGAAAGGATGCGTGCTGGGCTCTTCTGCTTCAGCTCTTCTAGATGTAGACAGTGGAAAATTCTACGCTTGCAAATGTGTGAGTGTGTCATATATGGAGGGCTGTTTACACAGCGCTTTTAAACACATTGATAGGCAATGAAGAATTGCTGATATTCTTTAAGTATGTGCAAAGAAAGAAGAGTATCTGGATCGATTAGGGTATTTGACTTCAGGTTGTATTTGCTTTCTCCTGTCTTGGATAAAATATGTGTAAGAGATGTCATAAAGTAGAGTGGTTCTCATATGGAAGACTTGTTTAGAGGCTTGCTCTCATCTGTAGGTATGTTCAGTTTACTTTGGAGAGCTTTGACCCGGACTGTCATTCACTAGATTTTTACAGCCTTTTCCTGGATGAATAAGCTGGATTTCTGGATATATGCATGTTGTTTATGTGGTTTATATTTGAACTTCAAACCTTTATTATTTCTCTATATGAAATGTTACAATGATACAGGTAATGAGTCATGCATTTGGACAGTCATGCATTTGGACAGTCATGCATTTGGACAGTCATGCATTTGGACAGTCATGCATTTGGACAGTCATGCATTTTGCTTGATAAAGATACTGGCTACTAAGGTAGGCTGACAGATGTAAAACACTTTTTTTGATCAAGCAGGCTCAGTAGTCACTTTCAAAGTAAAAAAATTTGACTCCTCTGCTGCCAAAGAGATTTATCTGTTGAGATTATTTTTAGGTACTGGATTTTCGTTCGTAAAAAACCACATTTTGATACAGAAAGACTAGTATGTGATAAAACCCTGTTCTTTCAAGTGACTTGTTTAGTCTTTTAGTTATGGAGAAGCTGAAGAAATGTTGTTTCTTCAGCCAAATTTTAGGTAACTAATTCTTTTGAAACACATCGATTAAAAAAAAAAAAAAATTGGTAAATCAGACAGTTTGGGGCTCTATACATCTTGTTTTCCCCAATCAGCAATGTGATAATGTTCTTTTAATTTCTCTCTAGCTTAGAAGGCAGATTTTACTTTGTTTCATGCTTGCTTTTCTAGGGTTAGGAATTGCAACTTGTATGATATACTTCCCACAAGGATGGGGGAATGAATCTGGCAAAGTGGCAGCAGTATCAGCTTGTGGATGTCAGTCAGAAGCAGCTGGAGAATGTTGTGGGTTTCACAAGTGGGGCTAATATGAGGGTTCCCAGGCTTTTGGTACTACATACACAAAGGCACAGTTAAATTTCTCAAATGGACAAACGCTCTGATTTTGTCAGTTTCGAGGCAGCATAGAATCCTGAAGTTACTTTTTTCACTCCTGTTGTAGGGTCATTTAGTTACATATGACAAAAAGAGTACTGTAAATTGGTAAGATGACAAAATCCAAATGGTTTAGGAGTAGAAGGTCAACAAGGCATTTTGAGTCTAATTTTAATTGACATGTAACTCTCTCTTTATCTGTATCTGTACCCTTTTTCTTGATTACTGTACTTTGTCAGTTATTCTGACACGCCAAATTTCAGGCATATAAACCCCACTAAATGTATTCTGCTCATGTTTGTTTTCTAGTACTTCCATATTTCCCAATTATTCCAAACATATGGAGCTCATATTAAACATCAGTATTTTAAAACATGACATTTTATGGTTCTGCATGTATTTGTCGTAAGAAAAGGAAAATAAAAGTAGTGTCTTAACCTTTGAAAATACATATGCATATCTCAGTACCTCTTCTAATCGTTTAAGTGGAATACATTATTTTTTTAAGGTGTCAGGACTCCTGATACCACAGGAGTCATGTTAAAAGTGGAAAATAAACAGTAAACTGGTAATAAAATACTAGTCCTGTTTTTTTTTAGGTTTTAATATTCGTCTATAGCAAGAGTTGGTTCTTAGTCTTTTGTTTGTTTAGGAGACAAATTTTTGGGGCATGTTTGTTCTTTGCTGATGACAAGTAAATCAGTTTACAGGCAGAAGAGAAACCTTTTAGTTTCTCCCCATTGAGAGAAAGGGAAGCGCTGTTTAGTTTGGTAATTAAGAAAAGGAAATGGGAAGAGCTGAAGGTACTCTGAAGGTGGACTTGGGAAATGTCGGAGGCTATGGCAAAGACAGAACAGGTCTTCGACATAGGGTGGTGCAAATAGCGTAGGGAATTTGAAGATAGGACTAGGGTACAAATCCAAGCAAATCAAGCTCTAGTGCTTCTGCTGTTTATGAGAACAGTGTTCAACTGCCCAGCAGCAGGGCTTTACTTACAATTTTTCAAGGTATTTTGAAGGTCAGAACCCTTAAATGCTTTACATCGCCATTTAGTTTGCTTTGGATATGATCCTTTAGCCTTTGTGTCCTCAAGAACCACAAAAGTTGGGCTGGACAAGAGTAATGGTCAGTGGACTGCTGTTTGATTATAGTAATCATTCTCCTTACATGCTTTTGTGCAATTTTTGTATTTTTTTTAAGAAAATCATATTGTTTAGTTGATAAAACTTCTTTCAGTTCATTGCACTATTTTCTTAGTTACTTCTATTGTGATACCATGGGAGAAAAGTGTGAAGTGCCTACATAAGAGCTGTTTTACTTTCCCCTCAGTCCCCCAAGCTTGGAAGATTTCTTGAGAGATTCTTAAACTCTTCCAGCTTGCCATGCTTAGCCTAGAACCAGGCTTGCTGCCGCGGTTTGGGCTGCTAACATCACATGTATTTGGAGATACGTGGAATAACGGCTGCTACTAACAGTAGTGCCTACTTCTGTGGCAGCAGCAACTTCCCTCTCTTCTCCGTTTCCCTTCTTGTTCTTCCCCTCTCTGTGGAGCTGCTTGCTTTGGAAGGTCTGACTAACATTAAAGCAAACAAACAAACCCCAAACAAAACCCAATCAAACATCAAACAACAAAACCCGAAGAGAAAAGTCAAATTTATGGAGGGGCTGGGTGTGTGATTCTGGAAGAGACCAAGTAGGAGCAGTTGACTGGGACTTGAGCAGATGTGTCCACTTAGTCTTGGCAGAGGTACTGGGGGAAGAAAAGCTCTAATAGTACTAGGCAAGGAGAGCCTGTGATTTCACCTCCTCTGTGCCTAAAACAGAGTTTGGAAATGAGCTGTTCTTTCATAGAAGTTGAGGAGGGGACTTCTGTGACTTGCTCTAAACAGATGTTACTTTGCTGTTAGTGTCTCTCTTATTTTTCACTAGTTTTCCTATAATTATGTAACTGTTCGAATATTGCTCAACTTCCCTGTGTAAAGAAAGTATGACCTTGTAAGACAATGTTTTTTAGGACTAATCACAGTTTAACCTGTATGTAGGAATCCTGTTGGATAGAGTATCTTCTATAGTTTTACCTTCTATAGTTATTTTTGTGGGGATTTTTTTTTAGGAGCCTTCTGAAAGAAAGGGCTGTTTCTGTGCTTGAAAATTTTATATACATGCAGTAAGTATATGTGCCTATGAGTGTGATGTAATGTGTGTGCATATTTAAAAAATGGCATGCTGAAAGCAGAAAAAAGTTGTGGCAATCTCTGAGGCGGATGCAGCAGATTAATTTTTTGAGCCTGATTGGTTTCCAAGTCAGCTCTCTATATTTACTTTTATTTGATGCCCATTACTTAAGTACTGCAATGTCTGTTTTGTTTGGAGAGGGGGAAACCCTTATGGATAATTTTAAAAATATTTATTTTGTGAAGTTAATTGTTTTTTTATTTGTTTCCAGGAAATGGCTCTTGAAGTTAAATGAGGCTGGATAAAACACATAAATGAAGCAGAAGCTGCTCTGCATGTGTTAGGGCTATATCACCACAAGCACTGCTGATCAGCCAGGCTTGGTAACTTGTCATAATGAAGAAAATTAGTCTCAAAACAATTCGCAAGTCCTTTAACTTAAATAAAAGTAAAGATGAAAGCGACTTTGTAGTGGTGCAGCAGCCATCGTTAAGTGAATTTGGAAAAGATGACTCCTTGTTTGGCAGCTGCTATGGTAAAGATTTGGCTAGCTGTGAAGTCAATAGTGAAGATGAAAAAGGAGGCAAAAATAGATCAAAAAGTGAAAGCTTAATGGGTACGTTAAAAAGGAGGCTTTCAGCAAAACAAAAACAGAAAGGCAAAGGCAGCACGCCATCTGTAAGCTCTGCAGATGATGACACCTTTTCTTCCTCATCTGCTCCAATAACCTTCAAAGATGTGCGAGCTCAAAGACCTCTGAGATCCACTTCCCTCCGTAATCACCATTACAGTCCAACTCCGTGGCCCCTTCGACCTACCAATTCGGAAGAGACTTGCATCAAAATGGAAGTGAAAGTCAAGGCCTTGGTCCATTCCTCAAATCCAAGCCCAGCACTGAATGGCGTTCGAAAGGACTTCCACGACTTGCAGTCAGACAGCGTGTTCCAGGAACAAAACAATGTGTTAAAAAATACGGAATCTCAGAATGGAGACTTGCATCTCCATATTGACGAACATGTGCCTGTAGTTATTGGATTAATGCCTCAGGACTACATTCAGTATACTGTGCCTTTAGATGAGGGAATGTATCCTTTGGAAGGATCACGTAGTTACTGTCTGGATAGTTCCTCACCCATGGAAGTTTCAACTGTTTCTTCTCAAGTGGGGGGAAATGCTTTCCATGAAGAAGAGAGCCAGGTGGATCAGGATGTCGTCGTTGCACCAGATATCTTTGTGGACCAGACGGTGAATGGTTTGTTGATTGGTACCACAGGAGTCATGTTGCAAAGCCCAAGAGTTAATCACAGCGATGTCCCTCCGCTCTCACCTTTGCTACCTCCAATGCAGAATAATCAAATCCAAAGGAACTTCAGTGGATTGAATGGCACAGATGCCCACGTGGCTGAAAGTATGCGCTGCCATTTGAATTTTGATCCTAACACTGCCCCTGGAGTTGGAAGAGTTTATGATTCTGTACAGAACAGTGGTCCTATGGTTGTGACAAGTCTCACAGAAGAACTGAAAAAACTTGCAAAACAAGGATGGTACTGGGGCCCCATTACACGTTGGGAGGCAGAGGGAAAATTAGCTAATGTGCCTGACGGCTCGTTTCTCGTTCGAGATAGTTCTGATGATCGTTACCTTTTAAGTTTGAGTTTTCGTTCCCATGGAAAAACTCTTCACACTAGAATCGAACACTCAAACGGTAGGTTTAGCTTTTATGAACAACCAGATGTGGAGGGACATACATCTATAGTTGACTTAATCGAACACTCAATCAGGGACTCTGAAAATGGAGCTTTCTGCTATTCGAGATCCCGGCTGCCTGGATCTGCAACTTACCCAGTGAGACTGACAAATCCAGTATCTCGGTTTATGCAGGTGCGTTCTTTACAATACCTGTGTCGTTTTGTAATACGTCAGTACACCAGAATAGACCTGATTCAGAAACTGCCTTTGCCAAACAAAATGAAGGATTATTTACAGGAAAAGCACTACTGAAAGCTTATGGGAATCTTGCATCTTGCACTTTGGGAACGACAACAACAAAAAGAGATTGAATTACAGTTTACAGACTTTCATTATTATCAAAATCTTTTGCTGCCATAAAAATATTTCATTTTTGTGTGTAAAAGTAATGCATTTGGATTTATGTTTGTTTTGGGGGTTTTTGTGTATTTTGGGGGGCTTTTTTTTTTTTTTGGAAAGAATGATCTCAAGTTTATTTTTAGAAGTGTGAAATAGCTATCTTTCATCAATGTGCAGATTAATCACAATGTGAATGATCAAATTCTCCTTAATTTCCCCCAAGTCCTTTGCTGCTATCCACTGTGATTTTTATGCATTGAAAGCACATTTCATGTGTATCCAACCGTAAGTAAAAGTCAAATGAAACTTGTTGAATGAAATTTTTTTTTTCCCTTTAAAATAGCCTGTCTGAAAAAAATGATCGTGGATAAAAAACATAGTGGTATTCTAAATTACTGAATTTACGTCTATGTTGAAAACAATTTCCTAATATCATAATTACAAATTTCTATAGAGATATGTCCTAATGTAGAACTTACAGGCAGAGCTGTGTGATGAGAACACGGTTATGCAGCGTATCTTTGGAAAAAAACCCACCTTTCTCCTAGGCCTTGTATTGTCTGTACACTCTTTTGTGTTTGGGAAGGTTGGTTCAGCCGCCTTCTTGTCTCAGTATTTTGTCCTTCTAAAAATGGCCTTTAAAAAAAGAAAAAGAAGTAGTCCATGAGAGTCAATGTGTAGTACCTATAAAGAAATTGCAGTATTGGGGTCTTGTTAAATATTACCTTTTAAAATCATGCCATCAGTTAAATAAATGAACACCTACCTGGTCCCCTCTTTCTGTCCTTTTCCATCCTACCTCCTCTTGGGGGGTGGGTGGGGGCGGGTGGAGATTTCCTGGATTTGTAGGAGGACTCTAGGAATCGTTATTATGGGAACAGAAATTGATAAGCCATTTTAGGGATGGGTTAAAACTTCGGATAGGATGATTTCTACAATATATATTCAAGCTACTTGAAATGTTATGAATTTCCATTTTCTGCATTTTTTTTCACTTCAGAAATGCAGTAATACACTAAAGTCCTTTGGATCGTTTTCCCCTTTTTTTGGATATCCTTTGGGGGGGAAGGAACAGGACTGATAACATTTTGGATGAAAGATGCTTAAAATGTATCTCTAAAACTCTCTTCTCGTAGCCTTTCAAATTACGGGGCAAAGAGGTTTGGATATACGCTGACCACAGAAAATGTTTCAGTTTACTGTCATGAAATATGTTTTGACACATGAAATATTGAATCAATTAAGTAAATGTTTATATCTGTCAAAGATTCTGGCATTTGAAAAGCTTACGGTTATTCTAACCTTCTGTAGGGAAAAAAAGACTTTCAGTGGGGAGTACAGGTTCTACACTGTAATATTTTCGTCATGCAAGGTTAATCCATGGCATTTTCCTGTTTTGTTTCAGGTTCGCTCTCCGCAATTCTATCACTTCGAGGAGTTATTTGTTACAGGGGTCATTGCTAGCTTGGGAGGGAGGCTTGCTTTGCCTGCCTCTGCCCACCTGTTTTGTATTTTAGAATGTCATCTTCCCCATCTGTGGTAGGAGTGGCTGGTCCCTAAAGGCCAGCTTAGAAAAGGCTGTTCCTCTTTGCTACAGCTTTCTTGTTTAGGTCATTTTCTTCTCCTTGTTTCACCTAGCCTTTTTGTCCCCTGAAATGAGTCTTTAGTAATGAATACAGTATTGCTGCAAGGTGGTGCAATAGCACTGCATCTTGGGTTGCCTGAATTGATAGACAAAATTTATATTTTTTTAATTTATTTTTTGACCATAATGTTTAACTAAAAAGTAGAAAAAAAAAAAAGGAAATCAAAGGTAGATAAAGGCTGCCTTTGCTTTTAAGGGAGGGAGAATAAGGATTTCTTCTTTAGTCTGATAAAGTTTTAAACTTAAAAAAAAATAAAAATCTAGAGCAGTCTATATGCATAATTTGTTGGCTCTGCCACTGAGATATATGTATGAAAGTGTGAATTCTGTTTTCTTTTTTTTTCCCTCTACTGACTTTCCCCCCACCCCAGGCCCCCCTGAATCAGGATCACTAACTTTATTCAAAAAGGCACAATAACCTATTGTATGGTACAGTGTTCTGATTCTGACTGTGGGGAGGAAAAAGAAAATCATTTTTATGGATTTCAGACTCATACTTTTGGAAGAAAACCTCTGGCATTTTCTTCACTTTAAAAATTCTTTCCCCATACAAGCTAGAGGGCCTATGCATTCTACAGAATCTTTGAAAGATTACAGTATATTAAATATTTTCTTTGCCATTTAATACCACTATTGAATGCATTAAACATATGTTTATACTATGCCACATGCATTAATTTAGCAGTCATTGCATTGAAACTTAAATATTTGAAGCTGTAATATCCTGGTCTTATTGCTGAATTGAAAAACGTGCAAGAACACACATGCTAAATTTCTTGCCCATGCCTTTATAAATTTCAGTTTGTTCACTCACACATGTTGATGCTTTATTTTTTTTATATTTTTTTTTAAACTTCGGTTTAGCTATCCAGTTTTTGAATTGCCTTCCTTGCTGTGTTCTTCATCCGAACTTAATCAGGTCAAGTTCACTTTGTCATTCCCCACCCCCTGCCTCCCGTAACACTTCCACGAAAGGAACACTGTAAAGTGGTTGAGGCCTAGGATGTGAGAACCATATAGCACTTTGCTTCTAAATAAAAAAAACCGGTGGTGATATTTCTACTAAGCTCAAAATACTTTAAATCAGTAGTAAGTAGACACAAATACTTATTTTTACAGGTTTCCGTGATCAGAACCTCGTAGTATTTTTTCATACTGAGGTAACTGGCCAGCCAGGAGAAGGAACCCAGAAAAATGACGTTGAAAACATTTAAAGATACTTACAATTTCTTATAATAAAGATTAATATAAAAGAAACACAGTAACGTTTAGTTCTGAGGTAATTTAGAAGTACTCAGAGTAACCACAAAAATTGTGTTGACTTCTGCTTCATGAAAATTAGAGGAACAAAGTGTCCTTGAGAAGTAAAAGGAAGATGATTGAGGATGTTTTGGGGACCTTTGGAAGTAGATACACTAGGAATAAAAGCTAACTGACTATGATCCTTATAGAGTAGAAATATGGCTATTCAGCACAACAGTTTAAGGGTTCAAAAGGTATGCTTTTTATGCAACTGAATTGTGGGAAAAATGTTTTTGAAAATGAAACTTTGAAATAAAACTCCTTTTTAGAGCATCTGAAATGATTGACGTTATTGGTAACGTCTGTTTCACCAACTAGAAGAGTGAAACAACACCTTGTATTCGGAAATAGAAAAATAAATTTGCACAATTTCTCTGCGGGTTTTTTTTTTTTTTTGTAAGCCAGTCTTATAAACAACTGAAAGTGATTTGTATTCTTTGGTCTGTTTGAAGGATATAGCACTTATCCTGCTGTTGACGTAGTGAATGCCATCTTTTTATCAAAATGTTTTTCTGTCAGAAGGATCAGAAATGCAATTATTAATTAAACTCTTTGTTCTCAGATGAGCTGACTTTGCATTTTGTTGAAGCCAATTTCTTTCTGTGAATATTGACTGCTGGGCTAAGTGAAATCTGTGCAGTTTTTGTTTTGATGCATTTCATCAATGTGAATACTGGAATTCTAAATTTAAAACAGCATACCAGCAATATATGGGCTATGATTCTGATGAGAAGTATTTCTCTGTTACTGAACTTTCACATTCTGAGCTAAGCTATGGATAAATCACTGATTGCCAATTTAATTTCTTAAAATCTTTTTATGACTGCAAAGAATAAAAATTACAAGCATTCTTTATAAATAAAAAAATGGGCAAGATGATAGTTCATAATATGGGAAATATGGCATTGTTGTATCTGGAAAGCGTTCTAAATTCTACACAGATAATGAAAAATTCTTAAAGAATTTTGTATGAATACCTGTTGGGTTAAAGAATTTTTATAGTGATGATGGAGTGCCATGAAGTTAATACTTGCAATCCAGATTGCTGTAGTTTACACTTTTCTCTGTTTCAGACCTGGTGTGCACTGTTTGTACTAAGCACGCCACAGAGTGAATTATCCAAAGTCCATTGATTTTAATGTGTTTTGGTTTGTAAACAAAATTATAGTAATTTCTTGCACATTTTTGAAAAATAATTGTATAAGGATTTATGTATCTGCTTCTGGATACAGTGTGTAAATAAAAATTTCATTCACAAAAAGATTTTGGAGTGTTCTATACCTTCATGATGTTCTAAAACAAAAAACCTGAAAGACATAAAATTTGGGTGTCTGACTTAAATGTTTAAATTTTAATGGTTATAATTTAAACTGTTCTCTATTTTTTTTAACTCTTGCTAGTCGACTTTTCAGAACATTTCTGTATACCAATTATATTAATTCCTGCTTTTCAAAGCAAGAAAAAGGATTGCCAGAACATAACTAGAATATGTTTTTTAAAAGGTCTGCGTTCATATGATAAGCTAAGTTTTTGATAATTTTCGTTGTTTTTTTCCTTAAAAAATTACAGAGTTCATTACAAAAGTCTCCATTTCATCCCAATGTACATCACAGGTAATACACCATCCCATCTCTTGGCTTCCAAACATGCAAATAGTTCTTACTTAGTTCCAAAATAAAAAAAATTATATATGGTGGTGATCTTCATATATTCACTTGATGCTGTCCTAGGTTTGCTTTAGGAAGGGAGTGGCATTTTAGTCCCTGGGAAATCACACAAATAAACCAGAAGCTCGAGGATAAACAATTTCTATGTTACCAAAGATATGCAAAATTGTTGACATGTTTTCAGGTAGCTGGGACTTACAGACTCGCTACTCAAATTCAAGACAATACCACCAGCTCCTTAGGTCTTGGCTATAACTGGGTTTGTGTTATGTTTTTTTTTAAACACAAAACCCTCAGACTTGGTAGCAAGTAATTCTTGTTCACATTGTCCCACAGCTGATACATACTTTTCTATGTATTCTGTAACTTAAATCCTAAAACTAACCAGAAATAGTTCATAGTTTTTGCCATTGAAGAGAAAACTGCCTTCTCTTTCCTACAGCTGGGCCAGTATCGCAAGCTCGGGATGGTGGGGGGTTGGTCCCCCGGTATGCGGAGGATCTTGCTGGGGTTTTGTTACTACATCTGCATAATGCTCTTCTCTACGTTTGTTCTATTCACTCTGGAAAATTTGGCAAAAAGTAAACTTCTCCTCAAATGTTTCTTTGGTAAGTGGTGAAAGGTGAGTAAGAGTTAATTTTACAGCTGCCTGTAAAATTAGCATGATCCAGGCAGGGCTGAAATGTTTATAGCTAAGATGTCTGTAATCCTAATTATTTCTACCTCGCATTTGATCAGCTCCGTAACTCTGAGAGTGGAAGAGAAAGGCTGAGCCACTGCCAGATGCAGAAAGCTTGCTGTATTTCTGAGATACATAGAGACAGATGGATAGAGAGAGAGAGAGATATATATATATATATGT
>NW_009618476.1:2825-4710 GCF_000690535.1 Cariama cristata | reverse complement strand
CATCTAAGTTCATCTCACGCTTTCCCTGCCTCTCATCCCCCCAATGTCCTTCCCAAAATCACCCTCCCCGGCTTCCCCTAAACGTCAAGAGGCCGAAACAGGAGGTACGAAGCAGAGGGCTGCCATGCTAACTGCTGGATCCCCTGCCTTCCCACCCTTCCACAGCCCCCCTTTTCCCAGCAGGGACAGGAGCAGCTGCTGGGACTGACAGACCAGCCCTCCCCATCACCAACACTGCTGTCAGATTCAGAGCCTTTGTCTCCCGGAGCCCAGGCCGCCGGGAGAAGGGGTGCAGCATCAGCAGCCCCTGGCCCCTTCGCAGAGCTCCCGGCATGTCTTGACTCCGCACGGTGCCTCTCATCTCAAGGCATCGCAGGCAGAGGGTGTCCCCCCTCCCTGAAGAACTGCATTGGCTTTTGGTTTGGTTTTAGGTCATTGAGGTCTGGCCCAGTTGGGACCAGGTGTCCCGAGCACAGTCGGTCTCTTGGTCTTTTAGTCAGGTTGCCCACATGCCTTTGGAAACGTTTTCCTTGCAAAGCCAAGGGATCCTATGGAAAGGGCCAAGGTTTTGTAGTCGGGTGGACGCAGCAAAGACGTGGCGAGGGGGAGAGCCACCACCTGTGGGCATTGCTCTAAGTGGGGGCTGAAAACTGACGGATCCTACTCATGAGGAGTTTGAACAGCGCTCAGCAGCACTACGTGCTGAGGGTAAGGCCAGTTTAGAAATGAAAATGCAGCCTTCCCTGCCCTGAGGGACTGGGCATCTTCTCCAGCCCTTTCGTCTCATCTAGAGGCGAGCTGGAGCGGAGAGCAAGTCAACTGAATGCGGGGACGGAGGAGAGGCGGCAGTAGGACCTACCCACCGGTGTGCGGTCCAGCCCCCCCTCCAAGAAGCACCTACCTTCTTTTGGCGGCCGTTTGGCTTCTCTGGTGAGGTTGCAGACCTGGGTGGTTTGCAGCTCCTGGGTCAGGCAGCCCTCCGTCTGCTCGTTGAGGGGCAGCACCACGTTGTTGAGCAGCACCAGGGACTGGTCGTCTCTTCCCCACTCTCCCAGATGCTGAGGGCAGGTGCATTTTGTATACATGATCCCACAGGACTCCGTTCTCCCGTTCTCGGATTTCAAGCAGCTCTCCAACCAAGTGCATAACACATGGCACCCAAACTGGCTGGGGCTCACCTTGTTCAACACCAAAAACTCAAAGAAGGATTTTTGGTCATCTTCTTTTTTGTGTAATCCTGGGAAATCGATAGGATAGACACGGCGTATCTGAATGAAATTCTTATCATACTGCAGAAATACAAAAGCATTCTTGGAATCGCAGAGCTGCATGATAGAATGGTTATTTTTTAAAAGATCCTTTATTTTTTCATGGGAAAAATGATCAAACTGATAAGCCAAGAGGGAAAAGTTGGAGCAGCTGAAGTCCTTTTTGGAAAATTTAAGGTAAATACTATATTTGGTCGGATCTGGATTTTCCAGCGTCCAAGTGCAGTTTGTGAAGTTTTTAGGAAACATTTCACTTACAGAATATGATCCATAAATGACCCCCTTCACCAACGTGGAACACCAGAAGTCTTGGGCAGCATTAAATCCAAACATAACCAGTAGATAGGTGGAAAATATATAAATCAGCAAATTACGAACAGCCTTCATCCTATGTCATTTGGCCTGCAGGAGACGAAATGAAATAAAAATGCAAGTAGAATTCTTCACGCATTGAAAAACCAAACTCCTTCCAATATTCGAGCCAGCTGTTTTCAAGCTTGCCGGTGGAGCCCCTTGCAGAAAGCAGGGCAGGTCATTTCTATCGGGGAAGGCGAGGGCCGGGGCTGGTGCTGTGTGCACAGCGCCATCACGTGGCTATCGCGACAGCCACCTCTGCT
>NW_009618476.1:0-2794 GCF_000690535.1 Cariama cristata | reverse complement strand
AAAAAAAAAAAAAAAAAAAAGAAAAAGAAAAAATACAAACCACAACCTCTATTAGATTATTAATAGGAATGTCCTCTCCTGTCTAGGATGGAGTCATGATGGCGCGGACCAGAACTGCTCCACTTAGGCAAAACCCCAGGCGCCTTACCCGACAGACCCCGAAAAGGGCAACTTGTTTATTTATTTCTTCAAAAAGTAAATAAGTCGTCTGCTACAGGCATATACGGCCATATACAATATGCACATGCAGAATTTCACCGGAATAGAACAAGAAAGCCAGGAGCATCTGTTGTTATATAGCGTTTTTCTATTAAGTCTGAGAAGCAACTGTGAAGAATTACAGCCGTAATTTAAAAACGCACAAATTATTATTTGTTACAGACGGAACATTATCTCCCATATGCCTACATCCCTTCGCCCTGGCCACCTGGTATGCAGAGGGCTCGATAAAAAGAAAACCCAGGCAAGAAACACTGAGATTAATGCATTAATAAAATTTTGAGACTACTGGTGAAAGAAATACGGACAGACGGATGAAACTAGCGCCGGTCTGACACTACCACTAAGTGCCAGCTTTTTAAGATAACAATTTTGATGTGCTTCAGCCTCTAAGGCTATAGAAAATGGATCACTGTATGAGTACCTACAGGCAGTAGCTCTATAGGGCTGGCAGTGCTACGGTAGGATCCCTGCACCTATTGGACTGCCCTTGCCCTCTTATTACGAATATCTTGTTCTGTCTGATTAGCTCCTGTGTTTTGCAGACGTGCGCTTGAATGATGAAAGACATATTACATTTTCTCTGCTACTATCTCCAGATAAAGCTGTTTTACTGCACCTGCCAACCGCTACAGCCTCCACACGCTCTGTTCCCCTGACCGTGGCCCGGGTTAATAAAGCGAACCTTAGTTATATTTACCTCCGTAACGTTATCCAAAAAAGTCAAGTCGAACGTTTTCAGCATTAACCTCTGAGAAGTTGCTTATCTCTTACAAACGAGTAGCTTTTCGCCTTCTGCTCTTAAACGCAAGCAGACAGAAGCGATGCCAGGCTAATTTCAAAACTCTCTAGATTGCAGTCTCTTCCACTGTTGCTCTGTAAGCAGAGGCAGCCGTACAGACACAGGCACCGTTAGTGAGTTTTGATGCGTGTCTTTGCCTAGCTTTTCATCTCCTCACCGAACAGCAAGGCATCTTCTCTCTCCCATTGCGTAACACGCAGCAAATCACCAGATTAAGCTCCCTTGAAGAGATTTTCGTATCTCCTAGATTATAATTCAAACTCTGAATCTTGAAATGGGCAAAGCAGCACGAACTCTAACCCTCTTTACAGTGGAGGTTTAAAGAAAAAAAAAAAAAAGCAAAGCTGCTGCCGGGTGTATCCACACACGGTCGGATTTTTCTCTTTTCTGAGCACGCATCTCAATGAATAGCTTGGTCCTCCTTCTCCAAATAGGGCCGGTACAGCATTTAAGGTTTTAAAAAAGAGAAACTTATTGGGAATTCTGGAAACAATTTCCCCTTTGCTGAAGCACTTTGCAGGCAATGCAGTTCTGCGCAGTGTTATTCAGGATGGTGTAGGCGTTGAAAGCCAATGTGACAGTAAGTGTCTAAATCAGGAATTCCACCCGTGAAAAAAGGATTAATTTTATAATCTGGAAAGCAAAAAGGGGGCTTATTTGCTTTTCTGTTTGAAAAGGAAAAAAGCCTCCGACTTTTCTCATCCTCTGTAACATTGGCACTAGGGAAATAAAGGCGTCTGCAGTGCTAGGCTATGCTCTATGAAGAAACGCAATCAAACAGCCCTCAGTTTAGCCGGGCGTTTGTTCGTGCAAGGCTCCTGAAACCCAGCGCTGCCTTAACCCCTCTCCCTGTGCGCGTTGCACACGCACAGCGCGCACACGCACAGGCGCGCACACCCCGGACCGAGCGCGCCGGCAGCAGCTCGGTTCGTCTGCAGCACTGCTAAACACAAGGGTGAATCCGCTCGCTGGCAGGATTAGGCACTCGGATTAAAAAGATCTTCCTTTTCCAGGGAGGAGGGGGTTAAAGAACGGCCGCGGAGGCTTAAGGCTGCCCGTTGGGAAGAGGGAGAATCCTTTCCTGCTGGAAAGCGAACGGGCGTTCAGTTCGGACATTCCCCCCGCGGATGCTCTGGGTGACACTGTAGTTTAGCCGAACATAGACGGCGCCATCACTCCACTGATTTTTTTTTTTTTCCCCCCAACAGAAGATCCACGGACTTCTCTTATTTTAACTTCCTATTAACCTAACATTCCCCCCACCCCACCCCCCTCCAAAATTACCCAAATCGTGCACAAACCTCAGGTTTTCTCGGTCTCGCTGGAAATGACTCTCAGGGAAGCAGACCTGGCGCAAGAGGGACTTCTCTTAACTTTCAAACTGCAGCGCCGGAGTCAATGCGGAGCCCGCTCCGTCTGCGCTCCCTCCTCCAGCACCAGCCTGGCCCCCTCCGCCGCCGCCTCCTCCCCGGAATCCCAACCTCAAAGCTCTCCAGTCGTAATCCCTGGAAATGGGAAATGGAAATGCCCCGGGCACCCTTACCTTCCACTCCGAAAGCTGTCAGGCTATTTCTCTAAAACACTAGCACCACAGGCACACGTCCCGACAACAGTGATGGAGAGACTCCCCTTCTGTCGGAAGCACCGTTTCCCATTTTCCCCGGCTCAGGTTCAAAACCAAGATTAAAAAAAAAAGCAGCAGAAGATAAAAAACGCAGCGAGAAAACCCCCGCACGCCACACACGCACCCCACCGAGGAAAAAAAGCAGCGTT
>NW_009618475.1:1825-6408 GCF_000690535.1 Cariama cristata | reverse complement strand
GAATCAAGATCCCAACTAATTTCCCCCTCGGTCCCACCAGGACCAAGGCCCCGTGGGGCGGTGACACCCCAGTGCCCAGGGGGCTCGGGGGCGGCTGCAGAACCGGGCCTGGGCCGTGCTGGGGCCTGGCTCCCACCCACTCCCCTTCTCAGAGGTGATGGCGGGAAGGGCTGGAGGAGGAGGAGGAGGAGGAGGAGGAGGAGAGATCTCTGGAGGGTTTCTAACCAGGAACGCCTCCCCAGCTCCGGAATCCTCCAGGATGCAGGCAGTGGGGTGCTGGGGGTGCGTGGGTGGGAGCAGCACATCCCTGCCCGCTCCGTCTCCCGCTTTTGGCCTGCCGGTATTCCTCGAGAGTGCGGTCCCTGCAGCCCGCACCATGACAAGGGTTTTCATAGAAAAAAACTTTTATGAGGGTTTTGTTGAAAGCTTTTAGAAAATCCACATCTATTGTAGTGCCAGGATCAACCTCGCCTGTACGCTCCTTGACGCTTTCAAAGACCTTCTTAAGATTTCAAAGAAAAAAACCTTTCAAAGACCTCTTAGTGGATCTGTGAGCCGTAAGTTCGCTCTACAAAAGCCGGGCCGGCTCTTCCCTAACACGTCAGATGCCACCACGTCCGCGTCTGCTCTGTTCCGCCGTCTCTGCTGATGCAGCGGGCACACAAGTTGCACACCCAGGTCCGCAGTGCCCGGGCCGTGCCCAGAGCCTTTTTTGAAGACTGTTTTTATATTTTTGTCTTTCTGTTCCTGTTCACGGCAGCTAACTGAAACGGCTGGCTGCAGATGACACCGAGCGGTGCAAAGGTTCCTGCCCAAATCCCTCCGGAGGTGCTGGACGGGGCCCTCTGCTCCCGTGATCCTGTTCCGGAGCGGTGAGTCTGTTTTCTGTGTCCTCTCCCAAGGACGCTTCAGCCTGAGACGTTTCCCTGGGTGCGCTGACCATGTAATACGGCCTCCCCTGTGCAACTGCTGTAGGTGACCCCGCTTTGGCAGGGGCGTTGGATGATCTCCAGGGGTCCCTGCCGACCCCGACCAGTCTGTGGTTCATGGCCAGTGCCACCAAAGTGGTTGGGTTCGTTTTTTCAGAAAGCTCCTCTGGCATCGTGTGCTGAGGGCTTTCCCCTCTACCGCCGTGCGAAGAGGCAGAGCAATCTGGCGAGGTGGCCGTGTGGGTATCTCCCAGCTCCTCGGGTGTTAACAACGTTTACTTCATCATCTCTGAATGAGAAAACCGCTTGGATGGTTTGTGTGCCCAAAACAACTGTCTTGGGGCCTTTTCTCGGCCTCCTGTCCCCTCAGAGGGGAGGGCCAGTAGAAGGTTGCAGTCCTGGACGTCTCCGAAACGAGTGTGTGGTCCTGCACCGTCAACCCGTGAAGGCTCCCGGGCAAACGGCTACGTTTTCCTTCAGTGAGCACCTGGAAAGCAGGAGCTATTGCAGCCTGGGGAATTTCCAGAGGTCCACGGGGACAGTCCTCTATTTCTGTCAGGTCTGTGGAGCCCAGGCAGCAGGATTCGTCTTTTTTTTCCATAAATATAGGCACATACGTACACGCAGGTGTATAAGTTTCGATATTTTCCCTTTCCATCTTGGAAAAGGAGCAAGAGAAAAGAAGAAAACAATCCATTGCTTTCTGCTTTTCTCCTTATCTTTATGCACCAGGAGCATACAGAAAGTGAACGCCATCCAAAGCCGGATGAAAAATGAAACCTGAAAGGATGAACCTGAGCAGCCACATTCGTCCCGCAACCCACAGACACCAGTGGGTCTGTTTAAGAAGCAGGCCCCTCCTCAAGCCCACGGTGAGCTGCTCAGCCCGAAGGTGCTGCCTCCCGCTCCGGGTCAGAGCCCCGACCCGTGTCACGGCTGCGGGTCTCGCGCTGCCCCTCGGTTTGGGTTTGGGTTTTGGGGTCAGGATCCCGAGCGAACCCCGTGATTTGACGCTCTGAACAGGACGGGTGCCGGTATAATCCATGAGTGGTCGTCCTACAATTAGTGACCGTAATGGGATTGCAATCACTCCGGACGAAGAGGTGATAATCCCAGCCAATAACATGTTTATGTAGCGCTTCAAAAGGCTTAATTTCCTTGCATAGAGGAAAGTCAAGTAAAATCACTGAAAGGGAAAGATTAGACTAAAAAATATTAATTTAAATGCAAACCCCAAGTGGAATTTCTTGGATGACCAAGAAAAAGGGACAGATTTGAAAATCCGCCTTGAAAGGACTGGCGTCAGAAGTCTAATTTCGGGATGTCTCGTGTGATGGGCTGTTTTCAGGCAACATTTCCCTCCGCTCCTCACCATGGCGGTGGGGGCTGTCCTGTGATACCCCGATCCTGAGGTCAGCAGAACATCTCCTGCCCAAGACACGGTGTCACATCAAATTTGTTTTCTTCCAGCTTTGCTCCATCATTTCCCCAATTAAATTTAAATGTCAAAGATAACACCCACAGGCTCTTTTTCTGAGTATGGCATCGGTCCGGTGCCACTTTTCCCCGACCAACAGCTGCCCCGTGCCCAACGCCAGCCTCGCCTTCTCCACGGAGTTATGGGATGCACCAACTCGAGGGCACTGCGGGATCCCCTTCTGGGCTTCACCGGCTGTAAGGCCTCAACCGGTGACCTCTGTGGGGACACCAGTAACTTTTACTGACTGAAGCACAGACAACGTCTGGCTAAAGCGGGAATTCCCTGGCCAAGAGCTGCAGGCATCAGGAGGCAGAGGCCAGACGGGCACCCCACCGCGGAAACGCACGGTGCTGGTACGCACGATGCTCTCGGCTGTGTCTTTAGTAAAGCATGGGAAAGAGAGTGGGGGCTGAATTCTCATCAGCCTTCTCCCAGCCGTACCAGCTGGCCCGGGGAAAGCAACGCTCCCTCCGCAAACCCTCCCCACCTCACGCTCTGCCCAATCCCCGGCGGTGCCGATACCCCGCCGGCTCTTGGCACAGAGCCGTAAGGGTTGGTGTTGGGAACGGACCTCGGTGCCTCAGCTAGAGAGCTCTGGTGATCAAATGAATGCAAGCTAATTCTCATAAACGTTTTTAACTGATTTTAAATTCTTCAGTCTCTCATGAATATATCCCAAAATCGAGGTTCGTTCGTTTTGCAAGTGACTTAATTAGCACACGTGTCCGTCCCCCACTGCTGCCCACCCAGGTCCTTCGCTGTAGCGATGCCGTCCCTGATCCCACATTGCTCTTCCTTCCCTTCCATTTGGGAATTTCTTGCCCCTGGATGTTGCACTTCTCACCAGTTAAAATGCCAGGTAGAGCTCATTTCCCAGCTCTTCTGAGAGGCTGGGTGAGGGGGAACCCGACCGCCCATTGCCGGTGCGATACCGACAAGGTGCCTGGGAGAGCGGCTCACTGCCGCTTCTGCACCGCCTTCCCGGAGCTGACAGCCAAACTGCCGTCTCTCCCTGGAAAGGTGTTTGGGCACCGTCGTCGAGTCACCGCTCCACCTCCGCTCTGATGCCATTCTCAGGCTTAGAAAGATCAAAGCGAGGCGTTTTTGCCAAACCTCAGATAATTTTCATCTTTCTTTTCTGAATCCCCTCAGATGTCTTAATAACTTTTCAAAATGCAAACTCTGGATGCCATCTTCCAGCGCTGCTCTCACCTCGGCCGAATGCCGCGACACAGCCTCGGTGCTGCCGCTGTGTCACCGACACCACTGCCTCGCACACACGCGTGTCTGGAGGGGTCACCTACGCCACTGCCTTGCACACATGTCTGTGGGGGGTTCCTTGCTCATCTGTGATCCCCAATCTGTGATTTTACCTGTAGGTCACCCACATATTTTCCACACCCGTGTTCTCCTGCAGGCTTTCAGACCCCTGAGTAAGATGCCGAATGCCACCGGTACCAGCAGAGGTCTTCTAGGGACCTTTCTAGGAAAACGCTCAGCCAAAAAAGAAATTCCTGTTGACAAACACATTTTAAACTCATCAGTTAGCCTTTTAGAGCCAATTAACGGTTCTTTATTAGCACTGTACAGTGCTAAGTTTAACCCAAAAGGTCCCAGGGCGGTACAAAGCGGAGCGCGTCACATCTGCACGTCCCTTGGCAGCGCAGCCTCCCAAAGCCGCCGACGGGGCTGTCGGGAGCTCTGTTCCCAGCAGGTGAGCTCTCAGAGGAAAGCAGATGGAACTGTTCCTGCAAAGCAAAATGGTGCAGTCTTGATTGCAAATTGGAACCAGAATTACCAAAAGAGGAAAACGAATCAGCCCAGTGCCGTTCCCATGGGTCCTGGGCACCAAAGCCCTCTCCCCATCCCGGTGCTCGGTACCAGTGTCACCGTTGTGCCACGGGAAGTGACCCGGCCGTGGCCGAGCCGGGTGCCCCACGGTACGTGCGAGGGAAAGCCCGGCTGGGGGTCCCATCCCCGCGCTGCTGGGGCTGCTCGGGGCTCACTAGGACCCTCACCCCGCTGCAGCAGGATGCGTCCCCCTGGCTCTGCCTTTGTGCTTCAGGTCACACAACTGCTCAATGCAGAGGAGCAAGCGGGACCCTGCCCTTCCCCTTCCCCTGCTCCTTCCCTTTTCCCTGCCCCTTCCCTTTCCCCTGTTTTCCTCTCCCCTG
>NW_009618475.1:954-1651 GCF_000690535.1 Cariama cristata | reverse complement strand
GCCGATGGCACCGCTCTATCACTTGAACCCTCCCTGGCTCTTCTTGGGAGCGACAAACCATGAATAACCCAGAAAACAGCCCGGGCATTTACAGCGCTTCACCCGGCCGCCCCTCTTCTCCATCACCCAACAGCTTCAGCCCTTCGCGGCACCTCATCACCATCGCCAGCCCCGCGAGCGGGCCGGGGGAAGCAGCCAGCCTCGCAGGCGCTCGCACATCCCGCAGCACCCGTCTGCTGGCAAGGCAGCCGCTCTGGAAGAAACGGCGTGGATCGGCGCCGTTATCCCACGGCTCCTGGGCACCTTCCCCGAGGAACTGCGGCGTCAGCAGGCACGTCAGCCGCTGCGTGGAGCATGAGTCCGTCACCCTGCCGCCTTCCAGCGCAGAGCAGAAACATCAAACTCTCCTCCCGCCTCACAGCGTCATTTACAGCATCGGTGCGGAGCCGGGCAGGCACGCCGCTGCTGACAGCTCTCCTGCTCCTAGGGCATTCCTACATCTTCTCCCCACTGTCCTTGGCAGGACCCGACTCTGATTTCTTCCTCCTGCCTCTCATTTCTCTTATCTTTCTCCACTTATCATAAATTCTCATTTACCGTGATTTCTGTTTCCTATTATCTCCATTCATTAAGCGTTGCTTTGTGTCCTGAGTTCCTAAGGAAACAAGTTACAGATACTGCAGCGGGGGTTATCCAA
>NW_009618475.1:0-900 GCF_000690535.1 Cariama cristata | reverse complement strand
TCCCCCTGCTCTCCCCCCGAAAGGCTGGGTCCTGCGGCAGCGGGGAGGGCAGCGCCTCAAGGATAGCTCCAGAGGATCTGTTAATGCCAAAGCTGGTCCCCAATGAAGAACGGCGTCCTACAAGGGCTGGCAATAGCAGATTGCTTCAGAAACCTTTCTATGACCTGATGGAAAAAACAAATTCCTTCTTTAAGGAGGTGTAAATCCAAAATACAAGTGGACTTTAACCAAAGTAAAAGAGAGACCTGCCTTTTCGACATCGTTTTCTTTAATTACAGGAAGAAATCTAGCCCTTGCACTACAGAAGGCGGCAGAGGAGCCATCACCAGCCTGGATGCCACAGACCCCAGCCAGTGTCCGGGGGCCGACGGGGCCTCGGGGGTCTCTGCTCCGACCTCCTGCTCAAAACCTCGCGGCCCCTCAGCAGATCGCCTTCTGCCCCACGCCACGCGTCCCGCAAAGCCAAGCCGCTGCCTTACGCTTTCAGGATGGACCCCGTCCCCGGCGTACCCAGCACAGGCCGCTGGGCCCAGGCTGACAGGTGTCACTCAAAGTCACTGAAAGGAAACCCGCAGAGGCGGCAGTGGCTTGTGCCGCAGGGCGCTGGAAGCCCTGCCATCGGTGCTGCCGGCAGCGCGCCTGGGCCAGCAGGACCAGCAGTGCCCCGTCCCAGCTAAAAAGTGCTTTGGGTAAAAGACAAGTCAGAGAAAAATGTGTAAATGAGCTTTCCTGAGCATGGACTTAAAACCAGTGTAAGGAAAAGCGATGCTGGGAAGGAGAAACTGTCAGGCTAGGGAGCCTCTCGAGGAAGGCGATGGAGTTCAGGGATGCCCAGGTCCAGAGCGCGAAGAGGAGGCCATCGTCCTCCCGGTGGGGACGCAGCGCCTGGGGCCGGGGGCT
>NW_009618474.1:10127-10499 GCF_000690535.1 Cariama cristata | reverse complement strand
CGCCGCGATGGCTCCGGGTCTTCCTCCGAGCGCTCCGATAATTCACACTCGGAGAATGCGGCCGAGCAGCTTGAGCGTGTGTGTCAGTTTGCGTTTGCTTGGCCTGAATTGCGTCTCCAGTCGTGTTCCCTGTTTGTAGCTCTTGCTAATCAGAATAATTCTCTCTTGCTTGGATGCTGTTTCCAACCTCTCCATCTTCACTGAGGCCCGAATGGTCAAAGCCTCAGCATTTGCCCGGGCGCTGACGGCACCAGCCAGCATCTCTCCAGAAGGTGGGTAGCTGGTGGCTGGTACTGCCCTGCCTTGCGAACCATGAGGCTCCGGTGAAGCCTTCTCCATCAGGGAGCAGCAGCCACCCTTCGAAGTAGTCAC
>NW_009618474.1:8706-10110 GCF_000690535.1 Cariama cristata | reverse complement strand
GCGGGCAGGATGCTGCGGCACCGATGCGCAGGTCCTTCTCCAGACCCATCACCTCTGCGGCTTTCCCCGGGCAAAACAAACGTGAGGATGAGGCTTTTGCCTGGTCTGTTGGGGCTGAAAACTCTTCAGGCAGGGACTGTCTGTGGCTCCATGCGCATGGGCAGAGCAGAAATGATCCCCAGTGTAGTGAAGTCCCGTCGTCTCTGAGCACTGCTGGTCGTGGTGGGTGTAAGCAGTGGGGATGGGGTTAATGCGAAGGTTTGTATAAGAGCCACGATGATGTGGGGGAGGTTTCCTGAGCTGCACGTTTAATCGTTATTGCATTGTGGTTGAACTGTGAATTTCCCTGCGTTTGGTAACATAATTCCTCTTACGGGCTCTGGGACTTGTGATTTTATTTCTCTTCTGTAGTTCATAAACAGTGAAAGTGGAGCGAAGCTTTGCTGCTTCCATGCCCTCCTGCCGCTTGCTCCCTCCGAACCGTCTCCAGCAGAGACTGGAGCAACTTCAGGGCGATTACCTGCGGGGTCCCCGAATGTGCTGGCGTTAAAAACAGAAAAAAGACACACCAGAGATGATGGGCTTAATCCAGGTCGCCCAGCACTGTGCCTTGGGTGGGCGCTGGGGACCGGCAGCAGGCGCGGGGGGCGATGGGGCTTTGCCTTCCCGGCACTGCGAGGTGGGAACAGCATGTGCAAAGCATCCAGCACCGGCTCTACAAACGTGTTAAGCAGCTGACACCAGTTGGCAACCAGTTCGCGTGGAAAGATTAGAAGAGGCAAATCCTTTGAAGGGAAACCCTTTTGCTTTATTAGGAAGAAATGCTCCTTGCCCCGTGCTAGCCCGGTCAGGGGAACCCGGAGCCTGTGCGTGCGATACAGGCAGGGGGACCTCTGCCCCGCCTCCCTGCTGATAACTTGGGAGGATGACAGCCTGCCGTTCTCCACCGTAGGTTTATTTTTATTGCAACTTAAGAAGAGTTTATTTTAACCCCTGTGGTGCAGACAGGTCCCGAGGGGGGCTCCTGGGGGTGGCGTGGGGCGTGGGCACGATCCTGCGGGTCCTGTTGCAGGAGGTTGTCGGAGGCGTGCAGGAGGGCAAGGCATGTGGCGTGTGCTGCTCTGCTGGGAACCGGGGTGATCAAAATACAGGTGGAAATAAAAATACCCTGCCTGCCAGAGCAGCTGGAGCGCCCGGGGCGAGCGTGGAGCCAGAGCAAAGAGGGGCAGCCGTGGAAAACGAACAGCTCGGCGTGCCGGTATGTGCCTGATCCTCAGTTTTCATGGAAATTGCCCGTGGGAGGTGAGTTTTCCCTCGCATGCTCTTGGTCAGGGATAGCTTGCCAATCTGAGCAAGCGCAGCGTGTTCTCAAGGCTGGCCGAGGGGCAGCCACCTTTGGGGCCG
>NW_009618474.1:7956-8675 GCF_000690535.1 Cariama cristata | reverse complement strand
ATGGGGGTGTCCTTGGGGACCTCAGGCCGTGCCAGCGGAGGAGGGAGCTTCCTTTGTGAACCTGCTGTGATTCACATCACGGCGCATCCTCCCAGGAGGAGGTGGTGAGACTGAATCAGTGGTGCCTGAGGACACGCGTGGGCGAGGGAACGTGAGTGTGGGTGGCTCCAGTCTCCGTGTCTTTTCCGGCATCTTCCTTCCTTCCCTGCGCCCACCGCCTCCGCTGTGCTTGGTTGCGGGATGACGAGGGATGAAGTTCAGCTTGACGTGCTGCCGAGCGAGTGGGACAGAGCCCCCAGCCCTTTCACTTGAGCTGAAGCTCGTTTTTGATGACCGGGGGGAGCGGCAGGGCTGGCTGGAGCCCCATCGGTGTGCAGCCCCGTTTCTTGCACTGCAGGGGCAGCTTGCTGGGGTGTGGGTTTGCTGGGTGGGTGCTGTCCCCCTGCAGACACCCCGATGAGCTGTTTGGTTTTCAGGAGCGGCTTCCAGGGTTTGTCTTTCAAAGATGGTGAAAAGCCCAGAGCTGCTACGGGAACCCGGGAGGAGCCTTTGCTGCTGGGGGGGTCCTGAGCCCGTAGGGGCTGGGCTGCACCGTCCACCGATGGGGCCGGTTTCAGAGCCCTCAGCTTGAGAATTTTAGTGAAGCTAATGAGTGTGTTTAGCTTTGCACGTAACTAATTTCTCTCACAGTGGGTAACGGCTCCTGGGGGGGGCGGGGC
>NW_009618474.1:4191-7925 GCF_000690535.1 Cariama cristata | reverse complement strand
GGCTCAGCAGGGCATCAAACGCCGTCTGCCGAGCCCTCGGAGGTGTCGAGCTGCTGCAAGGAGAGCTGAACTGCGCCTGAAAGCTGAATTCCCTCCCTGACGGCGATGAGGGTGGAGTGGCCCTTTCCCTGCTCTCCATCCTTTCCTGCGGGTAGGTGCCCCGGTGGGAAGCGGAGAGGGGATGGTGCAGGACTCTGGGCCAGCACAGCTCTCCTGGTTGTCCCGTCCCACGCGGTGTCAAAGGGACGCCTGGACACGGAGATGCTCTGTGATGATGAGAGGAGGTTCGGAGACCTGCGCCGGCCGTGAAGCTAACACCTAAAGCATCTAACCGCCGTAAAGGGAAATGCACGTGACTCCTCTGTGCGTGAAACCTGGTTTTGCTCGGAGGCGGTGGCTGAGCCCCCTCTGCAGCGCTGCCCTTGTGCCCTGTCCCGGGGACGCTTGTGTAATTCGGGGATCCGGTTACTGCCCACTGCGGTGCCCGGGCTGCTGGGCTCGGCTGCTGCCCCGGTGCCGGAGCCCGCTGTGCCGGTGAGAGCGGGCAGGTAGTGCAATGCTTCCCGTTGAAATAATGAAGAGTTTGATCTCCAAGGAGTGCTGCCTTGGAAGGGGGACAGGAGATAGCAGGGATGGAAAAGCTGAACTGAGAGCAGCGGTGGGCTGTCGGGGGTTTCCAGCAGGTTGTCCATCTGCTGCCATCTCCCCTCTGCAAAGGGTTAACTCTGGTTGTGCTCCGCATTACTGGGGTTACAGAATCTCGTACTTCTGGAGCTGCTCGGAAGCCAGTGGGAGGGGAGAGTGTCCCCAGGCCGGTACCCTCAGCTGGGGTGGGGTGGGAACAGTTCACCCTTGCTGAACCTCAGGGAAACATGAGGTGCTTTTCCCATCCCAGCCTCCTCGTTGCAAGCCAAGAAATACAAATCTTGTTGCAGCCACAGGCTGCCCTGGATACCGGAGCTAATTTAGGGACCTGGACCGTGTTGCTATACAGCCCCAAATATGTTCGATGTGGAGTTCCCGTGACCGGAGCAATGCCTGTCACACCAGGACATCACCCACCCGTGGTTTCACTGCTGGCTGTGGCTCAGGAGCAGAGGAGGGAGCAGGAGGGAAAGTCATCGGCTGTGGGAGCTGTCGGCTCCTGCCTGAAGAGGAGAAACTGGTGAGAAACGGGTGGAAGTTCTGCCCTCGCCCTGCCTGGACCAGGACCAGACGGTGCTTTCCCACCCCTGTGCCGTGTTCGGCACATCCCCGGCTGCCCGGGGCGCAGGGAGCCGGTGCTCCGTGCTGAGGGCGGGATGGGGGTTGTGTGGGTACGGTGGGTGATGCCAGGCTGGTGGGTTGCTTCTTCTGTGGTTTGGGCATCGCCACATCCCCTCCCGCATCCCCCTGCAGCGGTAATGGCCTTCCCCACGCAGCCTCATTGCGTCTGGCCTTCAGCTGTCTGTCACACCGCTGTCACCTGCCACTGGGAACATTTCCTAAATAGACCAAATCGTTCCCTTAATGAGACTTAATCTGCTCCTCTGCCAGCGGGGCGAGCGGGATCTCCATCCCGCGGCTGGCGGGGCAGCTGGAACTGTTTGAGCGCGCGGGGGCAGCTGTTTGCTCGCCGGCGGGTGCCTGGGTACAACAGCGAACGTCAGGGCTGTGCTGGTACAGGTAATGGTGACCGCTGCCTCCTGGTTCATTAGAAGTACAATTAAGCTCCTCTAAAAGCGCTCTGAGTGACCTCTGAAAATTGGGTATATGTTCCTGTACATCTCCTGTTTGTCTCGCGCAGAATGATGTTAGCCGTCAGCTTCCTCCTGTTCCATTTTCCCCGCGTGTAATTACAAATTGTTTTTTTTCTCTTCAGCTTCCTGGCCCCCCGCGCCAGGCTCTTCGGAGCAGAGCTGCGAACAGCCAAGCTTTCCTCCAGGCCCCTTCCCTGCCTGCGTGGCTCTGTCGCTCTGCTTGCTTACGGCTTCGGCAGGAGCCGGTTTTTAGGGTAATGAAGCAATAGAGGAGCAAGGAGGGGCTGTCCAACCCCCTGCCCTGTTTTGCTTTCACCCCGAGCCTCTCGGTGCGATGGATGTCAAAGGGTTGTGCAAAGGGTGGCTTGGCCACTTTGGTCTTCACTGAGCTTCCAGATGTGGGGTGGCTCCTGGCACCGAACCCAAACCCACCCTGTCATGGGTTTCCTCTGCCTCGGGAAGCAGGAGAGCCGAGGAGGTGGGAGAGGAGCGACCAAAACCCACGTGAGGGGGTTACGGGTGGGTGGCTGCAGTACACATCCTATTTGTCCCTTTCCCCACGGCAAAGGGCACACGCTGTGCCAGGCAGCGATGCAAATTGCCGTTACTCTGCCAGGGCTCCGGCGAGCGCCGTCAGCCAGTGTTTCGTTTATAAGCAGGCAGGGTGCGTCTTTTGGGGCCGCAGCAAGCGTTAACCCGTGTTCCTGTGAAACCCCCCCTGTGGCAGAGGGGTCCTTGCCGTGCGCTGGGCACTGTTTTGGGTCTTGCCAGGCCAGCGAAGCATCCCAGGGGCTGACGCTCCTCCGCTTGCCGGCTGGGCACCCTCCTTTGCCGAGCAGCCCCGGGAGCTCGACTGGGAGGGGGCAGAGGGGCAAGAAGTACGTTTCTGTCTCTGTTTTGGTAAAATGACCAAACCCGCTGTTTCCTGCCGATGCACACGGGGGGGGGGGATGCCTTTCCACGTGCCCCCCCTCGCTGCCGCTTTGAGGTGCAGACGTGCTCCGGGGCGTTTTGCCAAGCCCGACCCCAAGAGTTGCCGGGGACAGGAAGGAAAATGAACTGCGCTCAAGATAGACACGTTTGTTGCTCTATATTTAGGAGTATAATAATTAAGGCTGGTTGTTTATCCTGACAAACATGGTAATTAATAGTCTGTGGCAGACGAGCAAATCCTTCCTGCACCTGGGAACTGAGTTGTCTCTGGGAAGGGCGAGGGCCTCATTAAAGAGCTGCTGCTGCTTGTGAGAAAAGCTGCTATTTAGGGAACATCTGGCTGTTCGCTTCGTCCCCTCCCCAGGTGTGCCTGGCTGCGTGCTGGTGGCCTCGGAAGCCACGGTGAGGGTGCTTCTGTGCCCAGCCCGTGCGTAAGGGCACAGGGCAGGAGGGTCCTGCTGGTCCCGGGGAGCAGAAGGCTGATGAGCGGGGGGCGGTGGGTGGGCAGCGCTGCCAGGGGGCTATGAAGGGGAGAGTGGGGATGCTTGGTGGCACCCAGGGGTGCAGTGGTGTAGGTACCAGCGTGCAGAAGCTTGCTTATAAATGCAGTAGGAAGTCTTGCTGGCTGGTGGCACAGGCTGGCTGGGCACTGGGGAGGCATCTCGGAGGGCAGGGAGACCACAGGCAGCCGGGATAAGCTTTTACTGGCCTTAGAGAGGAGGGCAAGGAGGTGATGAGGATGGGTGGCTCTGCGCTCTTCCCACTAGATGGGGATGGAGGCATTGTACAGAGCACGCCGGAGCTTGCCACGCTGCCGCCCACAGAGAGCACCCACGCTCGGCCTTCGCCCTTGCGTCTTCCCCGAGTGGGCACCGTGCCAGCGGGGTGTCCTGGCCCGGCTCTGCTGGGGGGCTCGGAGCTGATGGGGTCTCGCTTCTCTCGCAGATGCTGCAGGACTGCCCGAAGGCCCGCAGGGAAGTGGAGCTGCACTGGAGGGCATCGCAGTGCGCGCACATCGTCCGCATCATGGACGTCTACGAGAACCTCTACCAGGGGAGGAAG
>NW_009618474.1:1136-3743 GCF_000690535.1 Cariama cristata | reverse complement strand
GCCGAGCTGACACATCTGCTAACGCCGTTGCACCTCTTGCAGCAGCACTTGGGCGGCTCTGATTCGGGTAGATGTTTGATATAACCTGGGGAGGAGGAGGAATGAAGGGGAAAGTATTGAAACCACATCCCAACCGCAGCTGTGATTTGATGCAGCTTCCTTGCCAAAACCTCTCCTCTGGCAAGCCGGTAGGTCGCCTGGGGGGGCAGCGGGCGTGAGGAGCACCGTGAGCAGCGCCGGGGCAGGCGGCATCGCAGCTGCCCGAGCGGCTCTTGTGTGGGAAGAGGCTTCTGAGAACCGTGCTGGGATGCTGGGCAGCCCAGGATGGGAAAGGTTTGTGCGACGCATCTGCTTGTGTGGGAAGAAAGCAGTAGCTGAATGGTAGGAAACAAGTCCCCGGGACAGTGACAGCTCCCCGCAGCGTGTCTCTGCAATAGCTCCCCGCTGTCCGAGGGATGCTCTGGGTGTAACGCCCGTCACGAGGCAGTGTCTGACTTTTGGTGTGAGCACGCCGAATCTCCTCGTGCGCTCCGTGCTGCGGTTGGCCCCGGTGGCTGCACGCTATCTGTATTGCAGATGTCCAGCAAATGTCAAGGGCGCTGGCAGGAGATGCTATCTGTGCTGGGAAAGGCAGAAGCCGTTTGTGCTCAAGTTAGATAAGGCAGGGACAGGAAGCGCCGTTATCCCTGTTCTCATGGAGAATTATCCCTGATCTTGCTCCTGATCTCTCTGGGAGCTGAGTTTTTTTTTCCTTAGGGTACGTGGAGAGCCTTTGGCTGGGGAGGGAACCACGCCAGGGTTTCCATGGTCCTTCTCCAACACCTCACGTGAGAGCTTGCTCTGCTGCGGTGGGGTTCAGGCTCTGCCTCCCCCGTGCCATCAGCGAGCCCATCTCGGTGCCGCTGACACTTCGCCCGTGCCACGGTCTTTGCTCAGCACTTCTGCATGGGGTGAGCGCGCCAGCGAGGTGGTTGGCTTGTGAGCGAAACGAGGCCAGGCGTACCAGGAGCACGCTCGCCACATTCAAGTCACGTTTGCTGTCTTTACTGTAAATGTGTTTTTGTGGGCTGGTGGGGAGACCACGTCCGCTTGCACCCGGCGTCTCCGCCGCCAGCACAAAGCCTCTGCCCTGCTCATTTCTGGAAGGAGGAGGCTCTGAAACGCCCTGTGCCCAGAAGCACCGACCCAAGGGCCTGGATGGAGAAGGGGTTCGTTTCTTGCTGAGCTTGCGCAGCTCCTGGCTGAGCGTCAGAGGTTTCGGTACCGCTTGCGCCGGCGTGAGACGGACGTCGCAGCATCTAACGCTGCCTGCTTCTCTTCCAGCTTGGACGGCGGGGAGCTCTTCAGCCGAATCCAAGACAGGGGAGACCAGGCCTTCACAGAACGGGGTACAGAGCCCAGGGGGACCTGGGGTTTTGTTTTTGGACTGTTGTCTTGAGGTTTATGGGAGCGTCTGTGGTCCAGCCCGTTCCCTCAATCGCTCTTTTGAATCCCCAGCAGGGTTTTGCACTTGGGGAATGAGGAATGTGGGTGCAAATGGCCCTGCTTTTCCGTGTTCACTTGAGAGCAGGGTGAGGGGATGTTTTCTCAGCTGACTCTGCGCCCCGTCCATCCCACTGCAGCACAGGCAGGAGCTTCGGTGACCTGCAGAAGCACCCACGTCCCTCAGAAAATGGAGTCCAGGGGCTGTGGTTCTCATAATCTCATTAATCTCATCCCCTCTGCTCCTGTGGCCAGGAAAAGTGCACAACCCAAACCCTGAGCCCATTGCCCCCTTGGCTTCCCATCCTACAGGGAAAGCTTTCCCAGCTGGTTTCCCTGCAGATTTGGGGTCCCTAACTGTGCTGGGGGCTGGGTCAGCCCCCCCACCCCAGGGCGAGCCCCTCCCTGGGGTTTGTGTGGTTGAGTATTGGGGTCAGGGGCTGGAGCCTGCCCCATCCCTTCTTCTGAGAGTTTCTCTCCCGTTTGCTGCAGGCTCCTGACCTGGGGATGGGTGCTGGGGGGAACCCTGCTTGGAAAGGGGGACCTCAGGTAGAGGAAGCCCCTTTGGCCTCAGCCAGGTTCTCTGGCTCCTGGTTTGTAAAGTAACCCAGGGAGTGACTCTCATTGTAACTTGCTTATATAGGCTTAAAGGCTTCTGACGTTGTTTGTTTGTTTGTTTGTTTTTTTCCTGCTTCAGAGGCTTCAGAGATAATGAAGAGCATTGGGGAAGCCATCCAGTACCTCCACTCGATCAACATTGCGCACCGGGATGTGAAGGTACCATGCTGCACGCTCGCCCGGCGGTGCTGAGCCCTGCTTGGCCTGTGGCAATGCTGAGGCTGCTCCGGCTCTTCTGCTCACTTCTTCCCTGTGTTTCCACAGCCGGAAAACCTCTTGTACACCTCCAAAAGGCCCAATGCTGTGCTAAAACTCACGGACTTTGGCTTTGCTAAAGAAACTACCACGCACAACTCCTTGGCCACTCCGTGCTACACGCCGTACTACGTGGGTAAGTGGCTGGGGGGCTCTGAGCTCGCAGGTTTGCAGGGCTGGAGGGCAGAGCCAGCGAGGTTTGGATGGTGCCACGCACGGCCCATTGCCTCTGCATCCAGCCTGGAGCCTCGG
>NW_009618474.1:0-1117 GCF_000690535.1 Cariama cristata | reverse complement strand
TTGGGACTGGGGGCTGCTGTGTGTGCAGGTGGGTGCCCTGTTTGCTGCTCGCTGGTGCGTGCCGGACTGCGGTGTCGGTGTGTACAGCCGATACGCTGCATACCCCTGCTGCAACCTCCCTTCGGTTGTGCTCGGGGCTGTGAGGTGGCACCACCCTGCACCGCTCCTGCCTCTGCTGCCTGCGTGGCGATGCCGAAGCCTGGGCAGCAGCGCTCGCACCGCTCGGAGCAGGGCTGCCGAGACTGCACGGAGCCGCAGGCAGCTCTTTGCCGGCTCTGAGGGATGGTCAGATCCCTCTCGCCTGCCGCTGCCACTTCAACTCAGGACTTTTATTTCTCTCTACCAGCCCCGGAGGTGTTGGGCCCGGAGAAGTACGACAAGTCCTGTGACATGTGGTCCCTCGGCGTCATCATGTACATTCTGTAAGTCCCATGGGTCCTTCTCCATCCTCCCGGGGTCAGAAGAGGGGATGCAGCTTCCGAGCTGTCTGCTGGCTGGTGGGGCTGAGCCTTTCCCAGCTGTGCTGCTCCTGCCCCTGGCACTGCCCCGTGCCCTGCGGGTGCTACCGGGGGGCTTTTGGGGCGACGCGTTGACTCTCCGCTCCCTCTCCCGGCACAGGCTGTGCGGGTCCCCCCCCTTCTACTCCAACCACGGCCTGGCCATCTCGCCTGGCATGAAGAAGCGAATTCGAATGGGCCAGTATGAGTTTCCCAATCCTGAATGGTCCGAAGTGTCGGAGGAAGGTAAACGCGGTCCCCGTGATGGCTTGTCCCCGGGCTGAGGTCTCTTTGGGGTCAGCCCTGTGTCCGGCAGCGCTGCGAAGGCTGGGGGAAGCCTGGGCATGTCGTGGGTCACCTCTCAGCGGTGCAGCAGCTTTGCCCCTTCGCTCGAGAGGCTTTTGCTGAAGGGTTTGACCAGGCTGAGGTCTGTGGCACAGAGGGGACGGGCGATGTGTGCAGGCGTTTTGGGTCTGCTAGCTCAGGTTGGAGCAGGGGGAGAGCCCCCGCCCCGGGACCTGCTAACAACCTGGCCCTGCACAAACCCTTCCAGTTAAGCAGCTGATCCGCAACCTGCTGAAGACGGACCCGACCCAGCGGATGACGATAACGGAGTTCAT
>NW_009618473.1:12505-27373 GCF_000690535.1 Cariama cristata | reverse complement strand
TGCCCGTGAGACAGGTGCCCGTGGGACAGTTCTCAGGGAGCATCAGGCCTGAGGGCTGGGAGTAAAGCCTTCTGCACAGGGGTGGGGAGCAGGCAGCCTGGGGGTGTGAAGAAGGATGAGAAGCAACAACGCCATGGCGGGAAACTGAAGCGTGTCTGCATTGTCTCTTACAGGGGAAGAGGCAGGGGCCCTTAGGCTAAAGGCTTTCTGGAGGTGTTTTGACTCCTGTGGTGGAAGAAGAGGTTAGGGAGCAGCGAGACTAATGAGCTGCTAGGCCCTGGTGGTACTACTGCAGAAAAAGCTGTTGGCTCTGATGTGTGATCCTCTGCTTAAAGTATGATGCCAGTGCTTAAAATGTGGCCTGGGGAACTGCAGGCTCATAACCTGGATGAGTAGGAGCTAGAGTAAGGAAGAGAGGAATTAATATGTGGATAATAGGATGCTGAGCTGCCCATAGCATGGCTCTGCAGGGGCTTGTGATGAGCAGCATACCCATAAGGGAAAGGCAGTGGCAGTTACCCACCCAGACAAAAATGAGGAGCCTGGAGAGTCAGGCGGTGTGAGTAACCCATGGGGTTCAGTCCTGCAGAGTTTGGTGCTTGCTGAGCATTCACATCAGGTCAGAAACAGCAGCTTCCTGGAACAGAAGCTCTCAAGACCCTTTGGATGCAAGCCCTGCAGCTTGGAGTTGTGGGGAAGTCTCACACCTGCTTGCCCAGTTTCATGCTGTGTGTGTGCCAGTGTTCACAACACATTGGAGAACACAGGTCTGGCCCTGAGCAGGAGCAGAGTAGCCTCCCGAGTGACATACATGGCAGCCTAAGTCATGATGCTGCTCCTGGCAGGCTCACGGACCCTGGGATCTGACAGGCAGCCCTTAGCCTGGACTTTCTGATTCCCAGCACAGAAATGCTGGTCTTTACTCGGCAGGAAGTGACCAGCTGTTCTGCAAAAAGCTGGATGCTAGCCAGAGTCCAAGTTCAAACAGAGCCCATTAAATGGCCTTTTTGCCCTTCCTCTGCGTTTAAAGCCCTACTTGCAGCCGTAATTCTATTTATAATACCCAGGAAAAGCGAGCTGAGACTTTCCCACAGTGCTGACTTCTCAGGCGATTGTTGTTTGAGAAGCTGGAATGTACATGGTATTATTTTTGTATCCCAATGGGAAGGTTTTTTTTTTTAATTGCATGTCGCTCCATGTCCCCATCTGTGCTGAGTAAAGTTTGCGAAGCGCAAGGTCTCTGGCTGCTGCTCACAGCTCTAGAATGCTGTGCTGAGGTGCCAGTGGTTTGTGTGTCTGTGCCTGTGTGCCCCCATTGGGGAGGGAGGTGGGTGCTCTGAGAGACATCCTGGTAGCCAAGGGACTCGAAGCCAAAGAGGGTATCGCTGATATTACCTGTCTCAGTAATGAGCCCTGGGAGCATCTGTCATGTCACTTGCTTGCTCTGTGCCTCAGTGTTCCCCATGTGCAGAGCAGGGAGGACCGATAATCCTGCTCAGAGAAACAGATTCATTGTCACTGACTTGCCCAGGGTTTCAGCAATGAGAATATGAGAAGTGCCATTGCGCTGTAGTTTTTGGGTGGTGCAGAGACGCCACATGAGGCTGGGTGTGACACCCAGGTGGTGGTGTCACTGTTTGTTGGGGTGTTGCTGCCAGTGGAGTCCAGCAGGTGGTTTTTTTTGCCTTTCCTGGCCATGCAAGGCCGTTCTGGGCACAGGGAGCTGCTGTGGGATATTCTGAGTGGGCTGTGGGCATGGCCGGGCTGTGGTGGCTCCGTGCTTCCCCTGCCTTCCCTGAGCTCCTGGCAAGCGCCCGCAGGCCCCACGCCTCGCAGGCAGGCAGGTATTTTACAGATCAAAGAAACACCCTGCTTGGACTCATATTCTGGCAGAGAGAATGCCCTGTCTGTCCTCTCCTTAGGCAGTCATCACCTGGCAACGCTGCCTGCAGCGCTTGTGGCTTTCCCTTTCCCTGCTCTGCAAGGCCCAGTGCCGCTTTCGTTCTCACCTGTGCGGGAGGGCGTTTCTGCTGTTCCCTGTTTGCTCCCCTTGCTGTAAGCGGTACAGCACTGCTGGATGCTGCCATCCTTCTCTCTGCTGAACTGTCACCCTTCTGTCCTTTTTTTATTTCTTAAATAAAAGCTGTTTGCAGGCAGCTTCCCAGCTCCGAGAGCTCTGTGAGTGATTTTAGCCTGGTACCCCGAGTGGCAGCCCAGCAGAGCGATAGCCATTTCTGCTGTGCTCCAGTTCTGTCAGTGCTGCATCACTCCTTTGCAAGATCATTTCTGCCGTGTCCTCTCCTGGTCTGGAAACGGTTTTATTGCCCTGCCTGAGGTTTCAGCAATGAGAAGTGCTATTGCACGCTGTTTTTTAAGGTTTTGGGTTTTTTTTGCTACAGCCAGTCTGATGTAGGACGGGCACCTCTCAATAGCTCTGCTGTTTGTCACACCACGTTTTGGGATTAATTGTCCCAAATTCTAGGTGCGGAACAGATGACATCTGCAACCTTTCTGTTTTAGAGGCTTACAAACAGTAGTTGTGCATCTTCTTAATTATTCTCATTAATTATTGTGATTAATTGTGGACTATGTAGCTCTTAATCCATCAGGACAATCTACAGAGAGAAGTGATACATTTTTCCCTAGCTGGGGAATACAGACCAAGAGCTCATCTGAGCCTGGAGCTGTTGACCACTCGTGGGCTGGGCCTGGGCAGGCATGTAGCCCCAGCCTCTTGGAGCTGCCTGGCAGTGAGATGGAAGACACTAGATGGAGACTGGCGAGGACAAGACAACAGGAGGACAATCACTTGGTCATGGTCACAGCCTTCTTGCGCAAAGGACTGACAGCAGAGACACTGCCCAGAAGTTGGGGGCCGCGGAGGAAAGCGAGGTCCCTGCGGGACGGGCTGTCTCTCGAACATTTGCTCCGTGCTCTTCCTTGGCTGCAGTCCTGGACGCATTGTCTTTGCCTTGTGTGAGAAACGGCTAGAAGCGAGTTCACCCGCTCGACCCGCTCCATGGCAATGCAGTCACAGGGTCTCTTGCTGACCTCATGTGATGCGGCCACTCAGATAAGGAAAACAACGCTATTGCAGAGGCAGTTGGATCAGGGAAGCGGCGGGCTGTAGCCCTTTCCAGTGCCTATTCCTCCAGCGAGGAACGCCTCTCCACATGCCTATCCCTTGGCTGTGCACTCCCCATCAGAGCAAAGCATGGCAAGTGTTGGGGTGCATGATGGATGCCATGTCCAGCCAGAGCCTCGGATGCAGTTCCACAGTTCCTCGGTACCTACAGCAGCACTGCATATCTGGCTGTGTTTGAAAGATGTGGCCTAATGGAAAACACTTCCAAAGAGATGTTTCAAAATAAAGCTAGAAAAGGGTTGGTAGCTTTATATGTAATTAATACCCTCTAGTTATTAAAAAACTTCTTTAGAAACGTGTCATTTGGAACTTTCTAGGGCTGTAGGCGTATCTGGGAATGTAATTATGTTTTCGACAGCAGCCTTTTCATCCTGTGTTCTGTGATTGTTTTTTTGGTTTGTGGGGTTTTTTGGGGGAGTTTTTTAACGTGAGGATCGTGTTTTGCTAGGGAAAAAATAAAAATGAACACTGCCAGGGAATTTTGTTTTCCTACCCTTGGTCCTCCCAGCCCAGCTGCCAGTTTGGTCTTCCTGTGCCGACCTGTCTATATCATGTTACAGCTGTTGCAGCACCAGGAGTGTTCCTGGGATTTTGGCTCCCTGTGTTTCTAGGTGAGCCATGGATAAATTCCCTAAAGCCAGCCCATCTCTGCAGCTGTGAGGCTGGAATCAAGTCTTGCGGTTTTCATGTGAGTGTCCATCTCAGAGGTGGATTTTAGTTGTTTAAACTGTTGGAGTGTTTAGCATCATTAACCCGTGTCTCCTATCTGCTTCACATCTTTAACAAAAAGAAGAGGTTCCTTCCAAGCCGTGCTGATACAGTTTTCTGCTGTTCCTTGGCAGATCTGCCTGGAGCTGGGGGCCAGATTTAAGGCACGTTGCTGACATCAATGGCTTTCTTTTTTAATGAGCTTTGTCAGAGTTTGTTATTTAGCCATTAAGCAGTGCCAGTGCAGAGTTCACGCATGAGCTGAGTTGAAAATCTGCTAGGTGTGAATTAGTGATGAGAGAAAAGCAGGTCAAGGAACGTCTTGTTTCAGAGCACACTGAGTGTTGAGCTTAGCTTGGGCGATAACTGGTGTGTCCAAGCTGTTGAACCAGGGTATGGGCAAAGAAAGAATGTAGAAATCACAGCAAGGGATGACTTCCCTCTGCTGTGCTCTGAATAGGCATTGTCCTTCTTCGTGCCAGTGGGATGTGCATCGAAAGTGTTCTTGTGCAGCATGAATTTGGGGTGTATTGGGGTGGGATGAGGAGCTGGGTGGTGTCAGGGGGATGAGAGCTGGTGATACGACAGCACAAGATGGGTCTGTCATGGACTTGTGTGTCACTGATGAGCACTGCGCTCTGGGACGAGGCTCTAGGCCAGCGCCAACACGTTTGCAGACACTAGAGAGGGCTCTGCTGAGATGATGGGATGGGCAGAGGGTGAGATGCTTCTGTGAAAGACATGCTAGAGCGAGTTCCTAACAAAGCTGCTGTCCCTCCAAACACAGAGTGTCGGGATGGGTTGCCCTGGAGAGGCAGGCAGGGGTTTTACTGGCAAACACTGGAAAAAAGGCAGTCCTTCCACCCCTGATCTCCTGGCATAACAGAACCTGGGAATGGGGTGTGATGGAAAAAGTAAGCCGGGAAGTACAAAGCCTACAGCAAAGATGGGAACGTGTAGGTGTGAGGTTCGAGCATGTGGCTCCCAGCTCGAGACTGCGTCAGCCGAGAGCTGGCAGCAACACATACCTGTGGGAGCAGCACTCTCCCAGCAGAGGTTAGCTTGGGAGGTCACCTCTTTCTGGGTCAAAATAAACGTTCCTGTGTTTCCTTGCCTCTGTTTCCCCTGAAGGAAGCCTACCTGTAGCTACTTCTCTGTGTCATCCCTGCTCCTCTGTGCCCGGAGCTCTTTTCCTTGGCTGCTTATGGAGTAGGTTGTGCTCCAGAACATGACCAAAGCCTCCCAGGGCAGGGTGTGGTGGGTGACACCAAGGGATCAAAAGAGGGAAAATCTGAGGACAAATTGGTAAAAAGGAGCACACAGGAAAGCTCCTGGCATGTTGCACATCTGAATCCAGCTAGGTCTTTGTATTGATTTTTGTAAAAGCTCTTTCAATTATTTTTACCATGAGCTTATCTTTTCTGGCACATCTCTGCTCCCTTGTTCATTTAATACAGGCATGGCAGGCTTCGTTTCACCTCTCTTTAGTCATCTGCATGGACAACAGGCAGCTCCGCTTGTTGTCCCTGGAGATAAACAGGTACCTTCAAGGTGTCTTGGCTGCTTTTAGATGCTGTTTGATGATGGGATGAATGGAGCTGGAGGTGTTTCTAATAGAGCTGCCTGAACTTAGCCAAAATCGGGCCCATGTACTGCCTGTACAACAGGACTTGCTCGCAAGCTGTTTTTATTTCTCTGTGTGGTTTTGGTGGTTTGGGATATGTTCCCGTGAATGGAAATGGGGTTGTGGAAAAGGATGTCTGAGTGGTGTGTCAGCGTGAAGAGGCATGACGATGATGAGAGCAACTGCTTGCCCAGCACAAAATCCAAAAGGCATCTTGGAGCTGCATTTTTAAGACCACAAGCTGACTGCACATTGCAATGACAATCTAAAAATTAAAGCCTTGCATCTGCTTATGGCATTTCTCAGTATCTGAACGAGGCTTCTTAGAAACTTCACATGACAACAATTCAGAACTATGTCTTGGGGGAGCTTGTTTTGTATCATTTGTCTCAACCTATGGCTATATCGTAAACTAAGAAATCTCAGAAGGGGCATTTGGAGTCCTTGCAGATCTGAAATCCTTAAAGCACCATCTCAAAACTCCCTAAGCAGAGGGTGCGTGGTGGTGAGGTGACACCGGCTGCACAGTAAGCCTTGCTCTCCCGTCATGTTAGCAGCACAGATTTAAGCAGACAGAGCCTAGGAGTGGGTCGTGTGGGACCGACACCCAGGTTTTGGTCCCATCCTCCAGTGGGGCGCGTGTGTTGGTGTTTGGGGACAGGTCTCGGGGATGCTGCGCGGCAGCGCTGGATGCCTTGGCATGCCTGTTCCCACAGGGCAGTGCAGGTGGTTCAGGGCCAAGGATTCGCTCATGGCTGCCGAGCGCCTGTTTGCTGACACCTCCCGAGCTGGCAGTGAAGCTGTTGGAAACAAAGAGCCAAGAAAGAAGCTTGAGGACCTGTCCAGGCAAAATACCTCTTCCATTTGCTTTAATAATTTTGTTTTTCTCAATTCTACACCCCCATAATAATGTGTCCGGGCCTGTTTCAATGCACTGGATCACTCAGAGGCTTCAGTTGAGGTCTGGTATCCAGATATTTCTAGAACCTGATCCTGCTTCTCTGCCATCCTCTGGGAAAAGGTAATGTCATTCCTCTCCTTCCATGCCACACACGCAAACATGGACTTTGCTACCTGGGCTTGGGGATGCCCTCCCTGTAAAAACCCCAAACCTGCGTGCTTGGATTCTTCTCTTTCGTGGCGCTCGGTGCGTGTGAGGCTTCTGCTCAGTGCGCTTCTGTTCCTGTGCAGTTGAATTCATAAAACTCATGTTTTTGCGGCCCCGCAGGAATTTGCAGGCTCAGTGAAATTGCTGAGGGCTCCCTGCTGAGGCTGGCTGGGTGTTAGCCCTCCAGATTGTTTGTGAATGGAGGCAAAGAGCTGATGGAAGAAAATTTGTCTGCAAAGCTGCCTGCCTTGATCATGGCCTGAGAGCCAAAGCATGGTTTCTGGCTCCTCTCTGCAGCCAGAGCATGTTAACTGCAAGCCAGGGTGCTCAAGTTGCTGATTTTCTGGAGATGGGCTCCTTTATATTTTCCAAATATTGTTAAAACTGTTCTTTGGATAGTTTTATTATGAATGTATGTATACATCGGTGCTTGTCTCCTAGAAATTTGCTCTTTATGGTCTAATGCATATTTTTCCAAATGATGCAGACCAACTATTTATTTACAATATGGATAGCTAAATTTCTTCATATGATATAAACTTGCAAGCCTTTCCTTTCTATTGGCTGTTTCAAACCAACCAAATACACCCCTCCCTAGTGTTTAAAAGTGGCTGTATTCAAGGGGTTTTAGGTGTGATTTAATTTACTCTTATAAAATTACATTCTTTGTTTGAATCAACCCCAGAAATCACTGCTTGGGCATGCAGAGGGGGAGAAACTTCTTGGATTCTGGAGGAGTTGAAAGTTTAGCTTAGCAGATGGAGGGCAGTTTGTGATAAGAGTGAGAAAAATGATGTGAGATCTTTTACGACCAAGGTCTGCACTACTGTCAGGAGACTCAAAAGCTCGAAACTTAGATCACTTGTAACTCTGGTAGCAAACTGGTAGAAAGGAAGTAAAATCTGGGGTTCTCATGCAATTTCCTTATAAGATGGATGGTGAATGGCTTGGTTTTTATCTTGCAAATAAGACTGCAAACCCTTTTCGGACTTGTCACCGCGCATCTGTAGCAAGCTGGGCGGGATGTGCACCCGCGTGGGAGCAAGGAACACAGCTGGGAAGGTTTCGTGCACCCACAGGGTGGGAGAGGAGGATCTCCAGTGCATTTCTTTTGTTCGCAGAGCACCCGCGAGCGTTCATGGGTGCCTGAAGTGACGTTCTCGGCTCCCCTGCCTGCGTCTGCCTGCCGGGCAGTGCCTGCCATGTCTCGTGCGAGTGCTCTTGTTGGCGGGTTTGCTGCAGGGGTGTGTACTGCACATTGTTTTCCAGCATTGTTATAACAGCGATGGAAAATGGGGTGAGGGTTTGTCAGCTCCGAACACGTCCAGATGCCAGACCTTTTCATACCGATTACCTTGCGGTTCTCCTTGTTCCAGGGAAGTGTTATTTGAACGCAGCTTTGCACAAAGAATGGAGAGAGGAAAGAAACAAGGGGGAGGCAGGAAAAGGGCCTCCCTGGGCTCTGCACAGTCTTGCTTGCAGTTTGGGACAGAAACACCTTTGTGTTGCAGGTGACTCCAGCTGCATTCATCCTGGTGCGTTGGCCACCAAGAGGAGTCCCTGAGAAACCAAATGCCTTTTCCTTCAAGACCCCACAGCTAAAAATGTTTCCAGAGACCTCTCTACTTCTGGAGACCCAAACCAGGTGCATGGCTGGGCTGTAATGCTGGTGCCTTCACGTACAGGGCAGCCTGCCATCCTTGGGGCTCGAGTTCCCACCACCAAGTGAGCCCAAGCTCAGGAAAGGTCTAAATGTTTTGCAAGAAGGAACTTGAGAAAATTACCATCAAACAGCTGAGTAAGAGATTCATAAGCAGGCCATCTGTAGTCCTTTGAAACCTTGATAAAAAGCTTCACGAGCTACCTGCATGGAGGATGTTCTCAAATGCAGTACAAAAAGCTGAGTGTACACGTTATGCTGGAGCTCACCTGTAGGTTTAGGGTGTGGATAAGGGTATTACACCCATTGAAGCCTCACTGCAGACCATATTACTGGGTAAGAGAGCATGCTGTCCTGTGGAGGGGACTCGTGAAGCTTCTCAAAGGGAAACTGGCACTTGAATCCTTTGGATTTGAGTTTTTGGATAGCTCTGCCTCGCCGTGTGTGTGATGGGTAGTATGGAATGTACTTAAGAGAGATGCCACTAGCAGCTCTGGTGCCCAGCGTGCAAAAGCTGAGCCCGACTGGGAAAGCATCTTTGCTTCCTGCCTCTTCCTGCACATCTCTGGAAGAAGGGCTGGGAACCACCACAAGACCAGCAGCACCAACATCCACCTCCTGGAGTGGCCCCTTCAGCCGGCCCTTCAGGACCAAGAGGAAGTAGTTTTGGGCTGGAGCCAACCCTGGGCATTTTGCAAAATGTTGTATAACGGAACTGTTCAGGGCTCAGCCTTGCTCTGGAGGAGCAATCACCTGGGACCAAATTTCCTGAGATCTGCTCTCCCGGGGCATCCACAGACCAGTTGGGTAGCAGGCAGACCAGTTGCTGGCCATGAGCAGATCCCACCCTGGGTGTCATGGCCTGGGGAATGCTGCATGGAGGCTGTTCCCAGGCTGGGGCTGGCTCTTGGCCTCTCCTTCCACCCGAATCGCAGCGCTTCCGCCACCATATCCCGGAGCCATACAGCGGCCGTCAGCCAGAGGAAGTGCAGCAGGTCGTGGGAACTGGCCTGAGGACGGGAGGCTGAGCCACTGCGGGAGCCAAGAGCAGCGTCCCGGCACACTGCCTCTGCTCCACCAGGCGAGGAAGCACAAAACGACGCGAGGAGCTGAGGTTGCAGGAGGTACACCTGCCACCTGCTCAGGCATGTGGCCCCTCGCAGGCCGGCACTGTGTGCGGATGCATCCTGTGCACGTGTTCCCACGACCGCACCCCACGTGTCCCTCACCAAAGTGTAGGTGCCTAGCACATCTTCACCCTGTTCCCTTCTCAGCTGTCGCTCCCACCAGCCATACCCCCCGTCTAAGCAGGTGCTGGTCACTGCATGAAGCCGGGTGAAGGGGCAGGTTATTATGGACCAGCTGAAATGTCTCATGCGCCTTTTAATATTTTCCTCCTTTTTATTAAGTGAGGAGCTGCTTCTGAACACTAAAACCTCTGAGTACTTGGGAAATATTCAAATGCCATTTTTGGCTCTGCCAGCATTTTTTAAGGATTTTTTAAACTATTTGCTAAGTTCTGTTTTCAGCTGATTGAAAAATGGTGTGTTTTGGAGTTCCTCTTCTCTCAAATCTCTCCCAGGACTTGCTGGGTCCATCATCCAGCCAAAAGAGCCCCGAGAACGTGGACACAGCAGTGCCTCATCCTTATTGCTGAGCGCAGCCTTGTCAGGCCCACTTTCCCCCGTGGCCCTGTGGGTTTTTTAGGGGATATTCAGCTCAGCCACAATCTGGCTATTTTGCTCGGTGCGTTTCCAGCTCACTTGTCTTGCGGCAGGGCTGGATGCATGCGGGGAGGGTCATTTATTTGGGACAGGAGTGTGGGATTGCTTGGAAACCAAAGGAAAAAGCAACTGGGGGTGAAGCAAAGGCAAAATGCAGACAGAGGGTTTTCTGTAGAAATTTCTATTGGTGTCAGTGAAAAAATAGTAACCTTCTGGCCGAAAGTTGTGGTTGCCCCTCTCTGTCAGCCCCGCGGGCTGTGGGGCAGGCGCACCCATGGGTGTGCTCTCGCATGCACAGCACTGTCCGGCTTTGCCGCCTCTGGGCTCCTGGCCAGCCTTGCTGTGAGCTGGGTGTCCTCCATGCGGGACCGTGTCCAGTAGGCATGGGGTGGATTTCCAGGCGCTTGGTGGGTTTATTATTTTGCAGCGCTCCCAGTCTGCTCGGTATTTCCCCGGCTTGTGTCAGTCGCTGAGGGTATCCAAACTGGGCTGCGATGGAGTGAATCCAGGTGTGAGAGCGCTGCTGAGGGGCCTGCACCCTGTCTGCCCCACTGCTAGAGGGGAACAGTGCAGGGTGGGGGGGTCCCCAGGACCAAACCCATGCCTCATCTTCACCCTACGGCCACCCTGTTCCCTCTGCATCCCAGCTCCAGGCAGCCCCCCTCAGTGTTGCATGTCACCCCATCCATTACCTGGTCGTTTGTCGCTCCCTTGGTCCTCTGTCCCCTACATTCCCACTAGTGACTGTGTTTTCCTCCATTTTATGGGCTTTATATCCACCCTGGCATGATCTTCCTGTGGCCTTGTAGGGGCACAGTTGGCAGGTGTGGATCGGGAGGGGTCCTGGTCCCAGGAAGGTGACGCCAGGAACAGTGGCATGTCTCGGTGCTGCTGGTACCAGAAATGGAGAGATCAATGCATTTAAATCCCACCTGCTAACACCTGAGATTTTTGGGTCTCAAATATATTTCCAAATGTTTTAATGCAAAACTCGGTTCTTCTCACCAGCCTCCTTCACACTCCCCCCCATACCACCCCACCCCAGCAAACTCCTGCTAGAGGAGGACATGGAGCCGTGTCACCTGCAATACCCCATAACTTTTGTTCCTGTCTTGTGTCTCCCTGTGATGGTTTTACCCTTTACCCTGGAGATCGCTGCTCTTGCTGTCTGGCGCCGCACCAGCTGAGATGTAGCAGAGGTTTCCTTCCAGCGTGACGGTTGGGGTCACTCTTTCACAGCGAGCGTTTTTCTGCCGAGCGCGAATTGCGCTTTCCAATACGACGAACTCTGAGCATTGCATCCTGTTAATGTTGTGCTGGCCAGGATTTCAAGCTCTCAGGACTATGTTCTGTGGACAAACGCAGGGTCAGCAATATATTTGATTTTAAATAGCACAGCCGTGTAGGAATAAGCTTTTTACGTGGCCTCAGAAGCTCAGTAAATTAGTGTTCAAGCTCCCTGGGCTTCTCTGGGTCTGGATCCAGCAAGGGAGCTGGGATCTGTTTATTGTCTGGCCGCTCCCACTTGTCATCGGTGGGGAGGGAGTGATGTGGCTTAAGCTCGCAGTATCATGCCCGGGTCTGGCACATGGACTCACACCCTGGCATTTGTCATGGTCACTGCAGTCTCCTCCTTGGCACCCTAAAACCGCTGTGGTCCTGGGACAGGAGGAGTGATGCCTGGACTGTGGTGGGCTCCCTGTGGGGAGGGCTTATTCCATGTTTGGTTTCCCCCCCCGCCGATTTCTTCTGAAAGGGCCAGTGGAAAATGTAATTTCTAATAGCAGCAAAAATTTCTGATTTTTAATAGCAGAAAAAAAAAAAAAAAAAGGTCATGGCTCTGCCCTGGCTGGTATGCAATGGCTGCAGACGTGGGGGATCTCCCCGCAGCTTGCTCTCCATCTTTTCCTTCACCCCTGCCCATCTCAGCCCCTTCCCCAGCTGCTTCCCCCACCCTGGCAGTCCCCAAAATACCTTCTTGTGAGCAGGGTGCAGACCCACCAAACCTATCCTCGGCCTACCGGCACGTGCCCTGAAGCACCCAGCCCAGCTGGGTAGAGGAGCTGATGCCACTGCGGTGCACAGGTCTGGCTTGCGGTAAGTACAGCGAGGTCCCCCCATGGGGCCAGGCTGAAGCCCACAGGCTCTTCCGTAGCAGTGGGGGCGGTCAGGCTGAAGCATCCTCAGGGTGTCTGGCCATGCTGCTGTCCCGTGTGAACGCAGCCTCTCCCAGCCCGCCCAGGGCACGCACAACCACGTGGGAATGTCCTGTCCTGGTGGAGGAGGTGAGGGGACAGTGGGGGAAATGCGGGGGTGGTAGCAAAGCATCATCCAGCAGTGGGAACTGATGGCACCGAGGAGGGGGTCTTCAGTGATAAATTTAGTGGCGGCGAAAGAGCCCAGCTGGCTCTGGCTGGCCCTGCGATGAACCAAGCGTGACAGGAGTGTGTGTGGCTCCTGCCGTTGTTAGGTGGCAAAGTCCTGCTGGAAAGCCCTGAACACGCAATGGGGGCAGGAAGGTAGGGTGGGAAGGGGGTAGCACTGACCCATGCAGCCCCAGCCAGCCAGCCCCCATTGGCGATCCTCCTCGGTGCCTCCGTTATCGCTTGAGGAAGAGGAGCTGAGAGAAGATGTGCCGGGGCTGACTTGGGAAGCAGATTGCCCTAGCACAGGGTGCTTTGCAATTCCAGGGCTGTGGCTTTGTGGTGTTGGGCCACAGCCTGGCAGCGCTGCTCCTTGAAGGATGTGCCCAGTGCTGGGGAGCCAGCCCCAGCCTGGCACCACGAAGGAGCCATGAGAAAATAATTTGCTTTATTAACAGTGGGGCTGGGGGTCCTATCTGCTGAGCATGGGGACCAGCCAGGCCTGGTGACACCCTATGGCCATGTCACAGGTGACATGGCTCTGGCAATGTCCCAGACCTCGCTGGATGGCCAATGCGTGGTGGCACTGGCCGGATGCTCCTCCTGGCCTTGCAGTGTGGCGGGGAGGTGTGAAGTGCCATACTTGCTCGGACAAAAATGTTTCCCCCTCTGGATTTGATCCTTATGCGGGGGCAGCTCTGAACAGTGCTCCCTTGGGAGATGGTGCTGGCAGGGAGCCTTTCATACTGCTCTTTATATATGTCCCTACGCTCCCTGTTGTGCTGATCCTGGAAATCCCATCCCCTGGCTTTTCCTTCGGCATTTACGCCCTTGGCCCAGGTCGGGTGATAGCTCGCCAGCTGCTGCAGTGCTTATTCCATCTCTTTCCCCCCCATCCCGTCCCTACATCTCCCTTCTCGCGAAGATATTCACAAGGACACCTGAACATCTCCCGGAGAGGAGACTGGGCTCGGATGTCAAGCTGTGTCGCCCTCTCCTTGCACCCAGAGTGTTGGATCAGCCATGGAAAACCAGCCTCTTCCGACAGAGCCGGGCATCGCTCCTTCCCTGCATCAGTGCTGCTGCCTGGGGCTTTCGCAGGCGACTTTCCGGCAGCCTCTTTGTGCGAAGCAGAATCATTTCGTGCTTCTTTCCCGCGTGGGGCAAACACTTGCTGTGTTATTCATTAACCCGGTTAGTCATGTAACCGTAGCGCTGGACTAAATATTGTTTAAACCGGTGAACCCAAGCCTCAATTCACTCACTCCTTTCTACTCCAAGGTACTGCGGCTCCACGGAGGGGGAAGTTTGCACTGTCAGCTGCCCCAGGGAGAGCTGAAATGCAGAGGGCAGTGGAGGATTTGCAGGAGGTGAAGGAGCCCTGGGGCAAGCTCTCTGGGGCTGCAGTGCTCTGGGTATTCCCAAAGCCTGGGCTTGGTTTGGGTTTGAATGCGGTCGGCTTTTGGGGCCGTGCTGACACCCTTTGCTGCTGCATCTGTGAGGAACGCCACCGTTCCTTCCGCCTCACCAAATGGCAGCTGGCCTGAGACGGAGCCTGTTTAATTCAGCAAGTCATAAATTCATAATGCTTATTTACCACGCAGCACCATGAATATTTGATAGCGGCCACTGGCCCGTTGCAGCGTGGCTTGCGGAGCAAAAGGAGGTGGCTGGTGGGGGGCTGGCGATGGGGCTGGCACAGAGCAGGGCGGCCTGGGCTGGCGTGGCTGTGGTGAGATGGGGCTGGAGGGACGTGAGCTCCTCCTCCAGCCATACCTGCCAGCAATGGGATGAAGCCACGACGGCTCTGTGGAGAGATGCGTGGGGGCCGGGACGGCAGCTGGAAGCTGTCAGGTCGAGGGAGGAATGAAGCACGGAGCTGGGTGCGGAGGGAGGAACCCAGCGATTGGTGATGAAGGGGGGAATTCGGAGACTTTGAGGGGGGGACTTGGTTGTCCCCAGGGTGTTACAGGGATGATCATGGAGGGCTGCCCTATATGTGCCGCTCGATGCTGGCTCTGCTCGGCAGCGGTTTGGCGATTAGTGCCGTGAACTCAGGAAGCCCCTTGACCCCCGACCCCGGCTCACTAATTGGCTGCAGGGAGGAACATTGCCATTCGCGGAGGGGTAAGGAGGAAGGAAACCTTCTCCCCTAGAGCTGCCGAGTCTTCAAGGAGAAGGCATGGGTGGGGGAGTTTAGCTGTGCAAAGACAATATTTTGCAGTTCACTCCAAAAGAGCCTCTTCCTGCTTATAGATCTTGAGCATTTTGCCCATCGTAAGCAAAAGCTGTTGCAGTCGGTGACCCCCTGCAGCTCCTGCCGGGCCCCTGCTCCACACTGGCAGCACCGAGGGCCACCTTTCTTGCCCTTTTGGAGGGGGCTGCTCTCTCCTGCCTTCCCTTCACCTGAGGTCCTCGATCCCTTGGGTGCGCGAGGGTGATGGAGGGAACCAGGCATGGGCTGTACCCCTGGAAACTCTGGGCTCCTCGATGAGCCATCCCGGCTTCCCACTGAAGGGCCCACAGTGGCGGGGTG
>NW_009618473.1:0-12474 GCF_000690535.1 Cariama cristata | reverse complement strand
GGGGGGTGGGGGCGGGGTGCCCTGCCGAGCCTGATGGGATGTGATGGCTCCGGCCGGGCGTGCGGCTGCAGGTTGCCATCTCAGGGGGGACAGGGCTGAGGCAGCTCGGAGGTGACCTGGTGGGTCAGTGCCTTCCCCGGGATCGCTCGACGAGCGCCAGGGACTATGGCATGCTGCCGATAAGGTGGCCCTCGGCCACCAGAGCTGCTGTGGCACCCGCTCGCTGAGTGGTTCACTGCTCTCCCCGCTGTGCTGAGACAAGCCAGGCCAGCCCAAGTGACAGGTCTCCCCTTTTACGGTAGCTTTTATCTGACCCTGGGGAATGCGGCCCCAGCGCCAGCTCAGCCTACGGCGGCATCGCCGACAGCCAAGCTGCCTTCCCCCTACCACTCCAGACTTTCCTGTCAGCTCGCCACGTCCCTGCTCCACTGGCTCCTGGACCCACTGCTGCTGCCACACCTCGGCGATGTAGCAGGAATTAAAGCCCCTTCCCGGCACACCAGGGGTCCTGCCCTGTGCTGGCTTCACTGGGAGCAAAGAGGGCATGTGTCTGGTGGTGGCTTGCAGCTCCATGCTGGATTGGGGACAGTGGGGTGCCAGTGCATCCCTGGGTGTTGCATCTCAAACCCTGCAGCCTTTACTCTGCCTCAGAGGCTCCCTCAGCTCAGACCCGAACTTTTCACCCTGTACATGACTCTGCAGACTCCCCTGGTTGTTGCAACACCGGCGCTGGTGGGACTGCTATCGGGGCTGTGGCTTAGGGGATTTGCGAGCATGGCAGACATGGGCAGCTCTGTTTTAATTTACAGTGACAAATATTTATGGGTCTCATGCTAGAGCACATACTTCACTGTCTCTGTGGTTGGCCTCCTCCTCTTACAGCCTAGAAAGGACCAGATTGCCGTGGGCTGGTGCCATGGGAGAGGTTTCCCAAGATGGCATACACGTCCTCTGTACTAAATGCTGTCACCTTCCCCCTACAACGAGCCGAAAATGTGGGGTGACAGTGTAGGAGCACAGCAACCAGGCTGCTTGGAGGGGATGAGCGAGAGGGGAGTCAACTGGGAGGAACTAGGAAGATGGGGTCTGTCTTGGTGTTTGCTGGGAAGCAACTCTGAAGTGACATAGGACAACTGATGACAGGCACGTGTATGGGAACAAGCCCTCACTGCTGTTAGATCACTGGGAGCAGAGTGGGACCACACCAGACCCCTCCAGGAGCGGTGTCCTCCTCAGTCACTGCCCCAGCCGGCTGTTTTCAGGCTGTCCCAGAGCTCTGCTCTGTTGGGCATCTCCACCAGTGTGGCCTGATGCTCCCAGTCAATCCCCAGCAGCGTCCCTGCCAGACCACACCGTGGGTGCCGCGGTTACTGGGTGGCTGTTTCGTGAAGTGCTCAGCCAGCTCCCAGCCTTCCTTCGAGTGCCTGTTCCTCTGAAATATTCATCAGTGTGCTTGGCGGGAGACACCGAATTGCTCTAAACCTCTCTGAATATTTCATCCCCCGCCCTGCGAATGGTACCATTGTTCTGCTGGAGCTGGTGACGTCCCCAGGCTCAGATCCCTCTGAGAATAAACTGCAAAAAAAGGCAGGTTGGCGTCCCACAAACCTGCCCTCTCACTGAGGCCACGACACCAGCCTGCCCCACCACGCAACTCCCTTCTCCTCCTCCCTGCTGTCTCCATAACACCTCCCAAATGCACGATTTCTTGCCCACGCCGTTCCCACAAGCAACCATTGGTATTCAGGGATCTGGCAGATGGACCAAATGGGCACTCCGGGAGCGGGTGGGGGCAGCTCTGCCCATCCCACTGGGTGCTGCCCAGGGTGGGTTTGGATGCAGTGGGTGGTGGGGTGCAGACATCAGGGCTCCTTGGGGTGCACTGATTAGTGGACAGGTAGGGTGCAGGGATTAGCATGCAGGAGTTGCAGGGATCAGCGAGGTTGTAGAGATGGGCATGGTTGCAAGGATTAGGGATTAGCGGATGATGCATGCGCTAACAGCGGGTGCAGAATTTAGCCAGGGTGCAGGGATGAGCAGGAGGAACAGGGATTATTGGGGGCGCAGGCATTAGCAGCGATGCAGGGATTAGCAAAGGGTGCCATGTTTTGCACAACAGCTCTGCCTTTCGGCGTTTGACCGTTGCTGCTGAGTGCTTCGAGGCACCCGAGTTACTCATTATTCTGATTAATTCGTCAGCAGTTTTGACCGAATAAGTCAAGAAAGTGGAAAAATACCTGAAGAGCTTCTTGCCCCTTGCTGTCCTGCCTAGAGCGGGGTTGGGAGCTATCGCTGTGGTGCTAAGGCTGGTTGCCAGCCCCTTTGCTGATTTTGCTGGTCTTGGGGATGGAGGAAGGATGGAAAACGGGGTTGCCAACCCTGGGGACACAGAGAAACGTCTGGCCCCATCCCACTGCCTCATCCTACTCCTTGGGGGGCTCTTTCTCCACCTCGCTGCTCCAGGAGTTAAAACCTTCCCTCCAGCCTGGCGTTGCTCATGGAAAGTTTATATATAGCCTTTTGTTTTTGCCAGCATCCCCCTTGAGTTTAAATAGCTCTTCCCCATCCCTGGTGTTGACCCCGGATGTATTTATAGAGAGCAATCAGATCTGTGCTCAGCATCAAGCAAACCAAGCTCGTGTCATACCCCCGTGGGAGGCTCTTACATCAGCGTGGCTTCATGTTTAGCCTTGCCCCTAAGGAGGAAGCCTCGAGGACTGGAGGGGGGCTGCTTGGAGGGTTCATAGCTGGGGCTGTGCCAGGCTGTGGACGGCTTCCTTTGAGGTGGCTGCACCAATTCTGGTCATGGAGCAGGTTTTTGAATTGCCATCATTAGGGTTCAGAGTGAACACTGGCTTGCAAGGACTGGTGCTGTTTCTCCTGAGTCTGCTGTTTCATGTCTTTCATGTCATGGAGGTGAACCATGTCTCTGGTGCCACAGGCCTTGCAAAGCCAGGGCTGTGATTGATCTCACAGGGTGGTTTAACTCCCTGGGGTTAAGCGGGAGACTCCTGCTACCTCTCCTCCAGCCAGCCAGCTCCCCTCATGGGTGCCAGCTCCACTCCCACCCTGGAGGTCCAAGCTGCTGGGCGGCCTCCCCTCCAATCTCAGCTCTTGACTATTTAAGGCAAATCTCCTCGCTGGACTTTTAAACAAAACCCGGGCTCCTCTCACTCTCCTCGTTTTAAATAACTCGCCTAGCGTAAACAGAACGAGGCATAAGACTATAAATCAGGCATTCCTCGGACCTGCCTGGCAGGGCGTGCACGCGGGGGGCTCACCAGACCCCCGAGCTTCCTGGGGAACTCTTTTCGGTGCCTGGAGGGGGAGTGGGTGTACACGGGGAGCAATAAGAGGGCACGAGGGGCTCTTGTGGGGCAGGCATTCCCAAGGAGACTAATGAGATTATGGGGCGAGAGGTGCTGCCTGGGCTGCCGGCGTCTGGGGTAAAATAATTAAGGTTGCAAAACAGTTTCCATCACAGTCCCTTGCTTGTCGTTCCCCACAGAGTCTGGAATTTTCCAGGCCATATTCCCTTCCTGAAAATGAATTTTTCCTGGGCAGTTCACGCTGGCAATGGTCAGTGATGCAATGGGTGTTTTGCGGGAATTTGGGGGGGAAATACCTAGACTGCAGGCGTGAGCCCAGTGTGTCCGTCGTGGGGACATGGGCACTTTCTACCACAGTGTGTTGCCTCCCGTCCCATTAGCCGAAGTGATCGGCAGTGGCCAGCTCTGGAAAATTGACCCTTGCTGCCGTCAGTCCTCGGTGTTTGCACGCTGTGGTCGAAGCAGAACAGAAGTAATTATAGATCGTCCCAGGGACCAGTGCTTCCCATGATAAAACTTCATTTTCTGTGGTTTTAGGGCTTTGCCAAATTTCAGTCGTGAGCTGAAGTCTTTCATGCTGGGTGTCCAACATACCAACATACGCAAATTCATCTAAACAGTCCAGTTTAAACAAGTCTGGCGTTTCTGGGACTGAGAATTGGGAAGATATATTGCTTTGGTTTGCTGCCAAGGCTTGAAACTCCAAGGGATGAGACTTGGGGTGCCCTGGGGATGGGCCACTAACTGTGCCCGTCAGGAACCTTGGGCTCTGGCCAAGCCTAGGAGCCTTTGAAAACCCCACAGACTCCTTGGCTTTGCCTGGCTGAGCATCCCCTGCATGGTGTCAGCACCAGGAAGGGTGCTGCTGCGGCACATCGGCTTTCGTACCCCCAGCTCCAGGAGGGCCGGAGCATCCATGGAGCTGCATGGCCATGCCTGACCTTGTCCGCTAGTGCTGCCCTCTGCCTTCCCTCCTCCACCCAAAGACCAGCAGGATGCACGGAGCAGCCTCTTGCAAGGCAACGCTTCATTTAGCTTTCGTCCTCCCTGACTTGCTAATCCCTCTCGTTATCCACATGACCAAGGAGCAGCCTTTGAAGTGGCAACAGCGGCTTTTACAGAGCAGGTTGCACCCTTGACCAGGAAGTGTCATCTCTGGGAGGAGGACATGGGTCCTCCTTGACCGGAGGAGATAGGAGACTGGAGTCAGCAGGAGGCCTCCTCTATGCCATGCTTGGTCGTCTGGGCTCTCCCCTGTTCTGGGCAGTAGCACACGGGGTCTGACGATGGAGGTGTCCCAGGCTGCCCTCCATGGTGCTAAGCACAGCAGGGCTTTACATCCACCTGGAGAACAGCGGGGAGGAAGAAGGATGCTGCAAGGACACCTCTTCCCTACCCTTGAAGCCATGGATGGAGTTGTACCCTCGGGGTGGAGGTGCAGCGGGCTGGTCAAGGGGAACCCGTGGGAGCAGGGAGTGTCCTGGTGGAGTGTGGAGGCCATGATAAATGAAATGATAAAGGGCTTTTCCAGGCTTGTAGCTGCCACAGAGAAAGTGCCACGTCGAGGCTGGAGCGATGCTTATCCCACACATTGCCTCTCACTCACTGGCTTGCTCCGTCAGGCTTTGGGAACCACGGTGCATCACAGCCTGTTGCTGGCAGCAGCGGCGGCAGGGGAGCTGAGCCATGCCATGTGCGGTGGGGTTGCTTGCTTGGGTTTTTGGCCATCTGTTTTCCAAGTCAGAAGGTCATGTGTATGTTGGTCGTGTTGCCAAGGATTCCTCCACAACAAGTCCTTTTGGTTTATTGGACAAGGTCTCCGGTGTGTAGAAGATTAATAATCATTGTGAAAATGGGATGCCTTTTCTCTTGGGAGAGTTCAGGTAATTCTTTCTGTGATCACCAGAGAACGTATCACACAGCAGGGCTTGAAGTTGCCCACCTCCTCCATTACAAAGGTGGCCCTTCTTGATTGTCCAGATGCTCAATGACAAAGTTTGGGAGCATTTTTGCCCTTCATATGATCCATAATGTCTGTTAATTAGGTATGAAGATAATTTAGCAAAGGATGAAGAGATCCTGGTCTGGAGAAGCCATGTTGATGGTCAGAGGTGGGTCTGCTGAGCAGGATGGGACATGGCTTCTCCACTTGTTAGCACCTGGCTGAGGGATCCTAGGTTGGGCGACCTGGGTTTCCTGACATCCAGAGGTGCCTGGGTCAGGTCCTAGGGGACACTGATCCTCTCTCAATGCCCTGGGTCAAGCCATGTCCCGTCCCTGCTGCTCCAGCCAATCACATGGGCACTGAAGCCAATGTTCTCATGGAGCACCCTGTCAAAACCTCAGTCGAACAACCACAGAGGGTGGGAAGGGGCAGGATCTGGCCTGGCAAGGGTTTGCCAGAGTGCACAGTGTCTTTTCCCTGCAGCCAGGACAGATTTGGAGACCGTTGGTGCCACTTTGTTGATGCCGGGTGCCAGGTGCCGAAGCAGAGCTGCACTTGCTGATGGAGGCAGTGATAGCGGGGCTGGGGGGAGCTTTTTCCCCCATGGTGCTGAGAGCCTGTCCCTCTGCCAGCGGGGCAGCTCCCACAATGGCTCACATGAGGAGGGACAGATCCAGCTGCAGAAATCCCTCCGTTACAACCTGCGCGGGATGGCAGCAACCTGGGTGGCTCCCAGTTCCTCTGTGGATAAGGCATCATAGTGATCATATCATGGGTGAGGTCCAGCTGCAACATGGGGAGGATTTTGGCCCGTGAGAGCACCAATGTGGCTTCAGCTGCTCTCCTGGCTGAATGGTGGTGGAAGGAGCTACAGGGGATGGACATGGAGGGAAATCCCCGACGCTCAACTGTGTCTGCAAGGTCTGGGCACATCACATGGACCCGGCACTGAGACAGCCCTCACCCCACGCTCGGCAAAGCCGGGTTTCTGCCTCCGTTGAGGGCCAGCTATCGATGTCCCTTGGACAGCAGTTTTGAGCAGGATGAGGGCTGGAGCCAGGCTTGCAACCCCATGCATGGGGTTGAGCTGGCTCTGGGGTCTTTAACAAATGCCTATATAAAAGATTCCCACTGGTTTGTTCCCCTGTAATTAATATGCCCGGACAGTGCAAATGACACTAATTATGAAACTAAAGACATAACAGTACATTAAGCACTGCACAAGGAGGAGCGCTGCCCTTTTTTTCTCCCTATTTTATCTTCAAGGCAAAAAAGCAAAGAGTTTCGGGGCAGACTAAAGTACTGTCTTCATTTCCTAGGTGAATACATGGCAAAAGCCCTCCGTGCAGCAGTGCTTTTTCCACCGGGAGATTGCCAGCATGCTGCATCTGCAACCCATCAGAGGAAAGCTTTTGGGTTTATTGTTCCCGTTCCTGGCTCCAAACAGGCTTTTCTGTTTGGCGGCAATTTTTATTCAAATTTTGTAAACATGAGCTCTCCTTACCCCTTTTTGGTCTGAAGCCCACTCGGTGGGTTCACGTCACAGGGCTCAGCAAGCGTCCTCAGAGCTCAGCTCCGGCGGCGCTGCCAGGAGCTCCTCTGAAATGCCCATAAAAGCAGCTTTGCAGCGATTCGATGCGTCTGAGCAAACATTTGCGCACACCTCCGAGCCCTTGTCTTTGTTGGTTAGCTTCAGTTCGTCCTCCTGGGGGAAGGCAGAGCTGGAGAAGATGCGTGGTGACGTACAGAAAGGAATTAAAGTTTGAAAGCGCTCACTGCCATCCTCAAAGCGGTTACTCCAGGCATGTGATGCTGGATGAGCCCTGCCGTTCCCCAGCTCCTCATCTCTGCCCAGCACCCACCAGGCCGCCCGAAATCTTGCGCAGCCCCTGGGATGGGGTTATTTGCATCCCATCATTTGGTAGCCAAATATCAGCAGTCCCTGGTGCCAATTTTCCTGCCATGACTTTCATCCTCTGGCCTTTAGAGGTGCTACTAAATCAGTCCTGCGGATGTCACGGCTTTCAGAGGGGAAAGGGCTGGCAGCACCTCACTGATCCATTTGAGGCACAGAGCGGATGTCCCAGGAGGTTGCTCTGGCCATTACATGGGATGACCTGCTGCTCTCCTGCCTTTGAGCATCCTCCTGTTGCTCTGGAGTCCTCACGCCTCTTACGATGACCTTGCCTCTAATTGCACTCGGTGTGCACATGCTCCAGGGCTGCCCATCCCCTTCTCCCAGGAGGAGTGACGTGTTCCGCAGCTATTGTGGTTAAATACAGCAAAAGAACTGGGACCAGCAGAAATCTGAATGCTTTGACTGGGCAGGAGCAGCCCTCCACCACTTGAACCCTTGTAGTACTTAGGACTGGTGTAGCCACGTGGCATTTGGTCCAATGCATGGAAGGGATTGGGAGCTGCTCTTCAGCCTGGCCTTGGCCAAGTGCCATCCTTGCTGTTTAGGGACAGATGGGCAAAAGGAGGTTGTGGGACTGGGAGGAATGGCTGGGTAGGCTCCGCAGCAGGCAGAGGTGGGGACTGGGAGACCACAGAACGGGCCAGTGAGGGGCCACCAAGGAACTGGGCTGGGTTAGTCTGGCCAAAAGAAGGTTGAAAGGGGGTCTAGTAGCAGCTTACAACTCCTAGAGGGGAACATGAGGCAACAGCCACAAAAGGTGGATTGGGAGGGCTGGGTTGGGTGTTAGGGAAGACTTCTTCCCTGCAGGATGGTGCAGCCTTGGGATAGACACCTGGAGGGGTGGGATTGCTCCATCCTTGGGAGTTTTCAAGGCAGGACCAACCTGATCCAGTGCTGGTGACAGTCCTGCAGGCAGCTGGATGGGAAACTCTAGAGGTCCCTTTCCCACCGTTGCTGTGTGATGCTATAACAAGTCTCCAGATGTTTGGATACTGATCCCTACCAAAAGCAGCATCTCAGTCCTAAAGCCTTCTCCTGCCTGTGGCCAGAATGGCCTCTGAGAACTCATTTGGGGTCCTGTAAAGAGTCTTCAGTGACACCAGCACCCAGCTTGCACGTGCCCATCACTCGCCGCAGCAGTGTCAGCCAGCCCCGTGGCACAGTAGGGTCGGCTGGTCTCCACTGCTTACTTGGAAATCAGGGTTTCTCCACATCCCGTGGTTAGTGGCCTCTTTCCAGCTGGCAGTGCAAATCTCAGTCCAGAGTAATTAACCAGAAAGACTAAGGGCATGAGGCAAGAGCAGCTGGGACGGATGGAGGGGTGTACAGGGGTGTCTGAAGAGGAGAATGGAGGAGAGCAGCAGAGCAGCGCTAGCTGGCATGGTCCAGGGATATGTGGGGCCTCCCAGGCGAGGACAGGAGGAGGAGAATTTGGCACCAGTGGTGAGAAGAGGAAATCCTCCCTTCGCCATACCTCAAACATGTTGGAAGTGTCACAGGAGCATCCTCTCTGCCCTGGGACAAGCGCTAAGGCTCAGCTGTTGTCCCAGATAAGCAGTGAGAAACAGCAAAACAGCCCAGCACCTCATCCAAAGCATGGCACAGCCTGCAATGGCCTTGAGGGCAGAAGGGACCCAAGGTACTCCCTATGACAACCACCATGATCCCCAAAATGAACTTTGTTGCTTCTCTACAGATGGGGGAATGAGGCTGGGGATCACAAAACGAATGGGCAGCAGATACAGGATGCAGGAACCAAGGCAGAGGGAGACATCCCTCTGTTATCACCTATAACCAGCACCTGAGCAGCAGTACCACGCTCCTGGCTATCCTATCTCCTGAGCTGCTGACCTGCTCATTCAAGAGTGAGAAAGAGCCCTTGGAAAATGTTAAGCTGAGAAACTGTGTGAAAACACAAGATTGTCTACAGGTGGTTGTCGTTTCAAGTCTCATCTTGATTTCTCAGCTGATTACAACCTGTTTCTGTCTCAAGTACTTAAGTAAGCCCCTTGCTAGGACCTGCTTGATGGTTGTGAGCACCTCACAGCTTTTACTCCTTTTTCTTGGTGAGGCACTGCAGTTCCCATCATTTACAGGCAGGACAGTGTGGCTGGAGCTGCTTGCCTGGGGCATTGTGGCAGGGCAACTGGGGACATATATAACCCTGTGTGTGAAGTAGCATGGAGGAGACCTGGAAGTTGCTCTGGAGATGAAGATGCTGTTTTCCAGCTGGTGGTGATCTGGCTGGGGCTCATGGCTTGGAGGCCTCCACAGCAAGCTGCTTTCTGAGCCCTGCCACATGCTTGCACAGTTGATTTTAGGTAGGCATCGCTGCTGAGTTAGCCCATGCTTACTGCATGCAAGCTAAGAAGATTACAACACTGGAAGTGAAGTGTATATACAAATGACTGCAGGAGACCATGCAGTCTTAGGCATAAGAGTAACTTTTTGATCTCACTTAAGTGCTTTTCATCAGCGTGGATTTGGCTTCACTGCCAGGAACTGATGTGGTTGGTGGGTGTAGGCTGGATAGTCACAGCATCACCTGGCTCTTCTAAGCAGTGCATCTCAGTGAACATGGTATGGCAAGGACAGGGCCTCTGCTGCAGACCTTGCCTAGACTGCAGAGGTAGATGCTGTTGGGTGGTAGATGCCACAGGGTGAAAACTGTTGGTGTAGAAATATGTTGCTGTAAATCTTGGGTAAGCATGGTCCAAACCAGAGTGTCACCTTTGTCCTGTCTTGGTTCAGCTGATGTGGTCTCAGATCACACAAAGCTGAGCACCTCACATGGAAGTGGAGAGCCACCAAAAGAAAAAAATCTTCAGCCAAAACCACTGCAGAGACATCACAATTTTCTGGTGGACTGGCTCACCTGCACAAGCTGGTAGCTGTGACTGCTTCATTTGTCCCACCTTTTGCCCACCCTTGTAAGCTCCTGGGGGCAGGAAACAGCTCCTCCCTGTGCAGTTGGTTGGACCATCAAGGGCTACATGTGCCGAAGCATATGGTGCTTCACTGCAGTGCTTTGGGAGGGGAGAGGCTGCCTGTGATGTTTATAGGGACATCAGAGGAATGTATGAGCCACAAGATGCTGGGACGTAGGGATGCTGCCAGCTCGTACAGCTCTGAGGGGTGGTTGTGCAAGGAGGATGCTTCTCTCTTGCCCAACAGCAATGCGATGAACTTGCCTACAGAATAAACCACAGGTTACGGGCTATCAGTCTGGCAGTGACATAGTGGACCCGCTGTCGTTGCCCCAGCGTGATGGACACAGCAGCCCTTCCGCTTGCGGTGGGTGTTTTTCCTGCGGTGGAAGAGGCAGCATGTTTCCTCTGCATGTGTGTGCAGCGCGGCTTCCCTGGGGGTCTGATGAAAACCCACTGCTGCTTCTGGCTTCCACCCTTTTGTGTCTTCCTCCACTTGCCCCAGGCTCCGCAACTCCTGACTCAAAGTCTGTAGAAAGTAAAAAAGAACAACCCTAAATACTGAGAAAGCTCTATGAGGTTACGCTGGTTTTTGCTTAATTAGCACAGGAAGCAAATATTCCTGGTCTTGGTCAGGGTGGGCTTGCTTCAAGTCTTTTTGACATGGCAGGCAACGCTATTCCTGGGAGTTACTCCTGTGCAGCCTTACACTGGGGACTAAGTTATGGTGAAGCGCAGCATCCCTGAAGACTGGAGAAAGTCCCTGCTCTGCTAAGGATCCATCCACGCTGAGCTCCGTGGGTGGATCGGGGGCTCTCAGTGTGGTTCGGCAGGGCTGGGTATATCCTTTCTGTGAAAAGTCTCCCCCAAAAACACCCTGTAGGACAACATTGTAAATAATTTTTTTTTTGTAATTAAAAAGTGGGTTTTTTCCTCCCCTCTTCCAGGACCTGGCAGGGATCAGGCTCTCTGGCTTAGCGGCTCGTTGGACAGCCTTACAAAAAGAAATAGTTGCTTTGCCGCCGTCTGTATGAGAACTCAATACACAAATTCAGGGTGCCGCATGCAAACAGCTGCTGCTGCTAAAAGCCCTAACCTAGAAAGCAAGGAAATGCAAAGCCGAAGCTCCCAGGAGGACCTTTCCTCCCCTCCAATACACCTCCTGTGATGAAGCCACACAACCCCACAGGCACTCACTTGAGTGTGGGAACCACCTCAGTGATGGTGCTGCCTGCTTGTCCTTTCCCATGCTGGACCCAGAGCTCCTTGGGTTGTGCTGGACAATGCTTGTGCATAGGGACGGCTGAGTTCAGGGTTAAATTTTCATGGGGAGCCTCTGTATAACCAGGTGGCAAAGCAAATCACAGGCTGGGGCTTAAACAGGGCAGTAAACCCAGGTGTCAACGGAGAAATCAGCGGTGATTGCCCCCAGCCAGGCTCACACCTCTTCACAACATGCACATGAACAAAATGTTACCCCTGAGCTACTGCTGGAAGCAAATGGTCGCTCAGAGCCAGTGCTGGACTCTCTTTGATTTTGAAGTGACATTCAGTGCAGTTGGGACAGCACAGCCCATGGGAGCATTAGAGCGTCTCCAGCCGGGGCTAATCCTGGCAAGCCAAGGGCTGGGACCACCCATTGCTTTTGCAGCTCAAGGGGGGCTATGGGACCACTGGGGCAGGGTAGGGCTGATGTTTCCCCTCACTTTCACCCAGCCTTGGCGCTGAGGAAGCAGTGAGGGCTGGGTACAAGCAACGCTGGTTAAGCTAACATGGCTCAGATCCCCTGAACATCTCCCAGTTGGCGAGTTGACCCTGAACCCTTGGGGTTTTACACATTTGCCTTGCACAGGGACCAAGGTGTGGGATGCAGCACGCAGGAACGAGCCACATCCCCCATATTCTGCTCCTGTTACACAGCCCCAAGTGGGGGCTGCCCTTTTGCATAAAGGCCTGGAAGAAGGCAGGACCCTCTTCATCCTCTCCAACTGCCATAGCGGAGATGGGAATGAGTCAGGCTGCTCCCTGGGCACGATGGGGATCTCTGTGTCCACATCGGGGAACTGGGAACCCTGCCAGAGCCTGGCTCCAACCCGTGCCAGCCTCCCTGCCGGCTTTGTTGGGATGAGGCTGGTTAGGTGCCGGTGTGCGCGGGGAGAAGGGCAAGAAGATGGACGTGCCTCAACCCTGCTCCTCCTCCCAGGCCTGAGAGCAGGGCTGTGCTCCTGGCATCCACTGGCTGTCTGTGGGGACGTGGGGCTGCTCTAGCAGGAGGAGTTGGGGGGCTGTCCCCAGGGAACCGCGGGCTGCTCTCCTGGGGTCTCAGGGCCACTGTCCCAGGCTAACAGGGCCACT
>NW_009618472.1:0-7474 GCF_000690535.1 Cariama cristata | reverse complement strand
GTGAAGCCATGCTGGCTGTCTTGAGTCACTTCTCTGTGTCCTCCATGTGCCTCAGCATAGCTTCTAGGAGGATCTGTTCCGTGATCGTCCCAGACACAGAGGTGAGGCTGAGGGGTCGGTAGTTCCCAGGGTCCTCCTTTCTACCCTTTTTAAAAACGGGCACGATGTTACCCTTTTTCTAGTCACCAGGGACCTCACCAGACTGCCATGACTTTTCAAAGATCATGGAGAGCATCTTGGCAACTACATCAGCCAGTTCTCTCAGGACTCTGGGATGCATCTCATCAGGTCCCATAGACTTGTGTATGTTCAGGTTCCTCAGGTGGTCAAACCAAAATGAACTGGAAAGCAGTATCATTAGCTTTAAACTGCTCAGAATGAACACTGACATAACCAAGAGTTCTTAATGCTATTTGAAACCATAGCATGCTGCAGTGAGGTGGTAGGCACTCTTTGTTTACACAAGTGATGATAATCCAAAATAGTCATTGTCAGCCCTGTAGGTCTCTCTTTGGAATCAGGTTCCAGAACCTGGGCAGTTACATCAAGAAATCTATAATATAAAGAACAAATACATACATATTGAGCAGGAATCTTCAGGCAGCTGTGTTGGAATCACTTGTGAATACAGGAGCATTTCAGAACTTACAAAGCATAGTCTCTTTATATGTTAATAATCATACACGACCAAGTTAAGTCTCCATTTCTAGCGCTCCATGCAATGTATAAGTATAACTTACTAAAGTGAAGGACTGTAAAATGAAATGTCTCCTGAAGAGATGAAGGCAGGTGGGTTACCAAGTCAGGAGATTTCATATGTGTAATAAGACTTAGTGGCAAAATTATTGTAAAATGGAGGAAGAAATGTGTCTGAAGAAACAAGCAGTTGGAATGATGGGAGGTCTTCGGATTTGCTTTTGGCTGATGTTCATTTACAGCGTGACTCTGGCTTCAGTCTGTCATTAGCAAAATGAAAATTAATTACATTTTTAAATTACAATTTAAATACCAAGTAGTATAACACTAGACTTACTTTCAAGTATTATCCAAGTATTATCTTTTTTCATCATTTCTCCGTAGAAAACTCTATTTAAGGGAGTGCGCTTTGGGTATAGAAAACAGGAGATTTTCTAGGCACTGGTTTTAATGGTGTAAAACCTAAAACTTTCCTGGAGAACTGAAATAGTCTGTGGTGGGTTTTCTTGGAGGACATGTAACTTCTGTTATACTAGAGTTAGTTATGTTATTGACATACATGGCAAACAAAGTGCTACCCTTGCTATTTTAATCTGTTTAAGATGCTTGCAAATATAAGCAGGCATAAAGAAATTTATGATGGAAGAATTTAAGTATGCAGGGAACTTTAATGATTAAAACCATCAGTGTTTGCAAGTTTTTGAGTGAAACGTCAGAATAACTATATTTTGGAACTAAACATCCAATTCTCACCTAAATTCTGCTTCACAATTTAGTCCTTTTTAGATCTGGGCCTTTTTGCTGTCTATGAGAACTGCAAGGTTTCCTTTCATCCCCTAAATCTTGGCAAAACTACAGAGTTTTTATCACATGATTGTTGACTTACTTGATCAGCAGGGAGTTCGCTGGGCCACGTTTCACATAACTGTTTGACAAAGTTGGATCTGAGACAGCAGAGAGATGATTTAAAAGTTTATTCCTGACTCTGTTGCGTTGTGAATGACTCTTAACAACCAGGAGTATTTTGATGATTCAATTCAAAGTGAAGCCGCCTGAATAGTTGCGTTGGCACAGCTGAGAAGTGACAGGCACAAGGCAAGAAAAGAAATGAGGGAGTGGTTGGGAGTGGTTGCCAGACCAGCTCTTTCTTAGAACAAGACATTCATGTAACCGCTTGAGTTACTCACGTACTCCTAGGACTCAAGAATATTTTTCTTTCACACATACTCTTTATGAAAAATAGATCTTACATCTAGAATTCAGGCCTTGGACTTCTAAGTAAGGAAGTTACTAGCATGTGAATTAATCTGAATACTTGGCAACGAATATAAAAGAAACAATCTTTCCAATGATGATAAATTGGCGTAGTTTAGTGGAGTTTGATGCTTTGGATTTTCTAGATAGGTTTCTACCTATTATTTTTTTCTTTTCGTAGACTTCTTTTCTTGTCTGAAATAGTTTGAGCTCTACTAGTTGTTAAAGCCACTCTAACCTCCATTTTTATCAAGAACAAAAAAACGCCACCATCTCTTTTTTTTTCCCCTTTGCTATTTTCCAGAATATAGAGCAACTGTAAGCCAATCCCCCCACTACCACCAACCATCTTAAGTCACATGTTGCTATTTCTGTTAGCTTTCTGATTGAGGGCCTGTTAGAACTGGATAGACTGTGACTTTTCTGGTGCTGTATCTCAAATGCTGTGTATCAAAACCAGCTAGTTCATTGTTAGTTATAAGAAATTGTTAGAGATTGAATTCTCGGGCAGTGGTGACCAAGATCTTGTTCTTCTCAAGTCAATGACAGTTTTCTTTGGGAAAAAAAGAATGCACCATTTGTGCTTTGGTTTTGTTTGGAGTTGTTATATATAGAATAGTATTTATATATATTTCCTGTTTCTCCAAACCATTGAATAAATATTGGGCAAGTAAAATTAGAAGAAACAACTCTGTAAGGAAAGGTAAATATGACATAACTGAAAACTGATATAACTGCAAGCACATTCAAGACCATGGGACAAAAAAAAAAACTGAGTGGAAAGTTCTGCTCTGAAGGTCAGAGTTCCTCATCTGAAGTTAATGAACATCATTTAAAAGTTTAAGATACTTCCCTGTGCGAACAGGACTAGGTTAGTCAATTGTTATTTTTCTGTTTTGACTATGCCTGAAACCAGACTGCACATAACCATATGCTAGTTGTGAAATGATGCGTGCTCTATACTGGTTGTGAAAAGGCTTTATTCCATGCCAATTAGTCAGGCCTGGTTAAAGATATACATGCAGTAAAAATAGTAATGATTTCACAATAAAGACCCCTGTGATCATGCAGAGGAGACACCTGAAGTTCAAGAAGCTACTTACAGAAGGGGAGGGGGGATGTGTGTCAAGTTAAAACTGTGTTTTAATGGGTCAGTAATTACACTGCATCTCTCTGATCTCGTTTCAGGATAAAGTAACAAAATGTCGTATGTGCTATGGAGTGGAATATGCAGCTGAAAATTAATAGGAGAAGAGATATATGCACTGAATGTTTGACCTGGAAATATATGAAAGCAGAGGGTTTAAAGAGAAATAAATGCTGAAACATCTGCTGTCTTTGTAATTTAGTAGATACTTTTGTTTTGTATATCATTCAAGTTCGTTCTGATTATTGTAGTCTTCTCTAATGTATACCAGTAGCTGAAAGACAGAATAAGTATTTGTAAAATGTCAGCTTGTTTTCTATTTAAAAGAAGAATCCTTTTATGTTTCCTCAGCTGCAGCTAGATTTAATAACTCTACCAGATGTCACATTTAAATTGTATTTTGCTTTTAAGGCTTTGAAAAGCATCAGAGCAGAGACAGCCTTTAGAATATCAGTGGCTATACCACAGTTTCTTAGAGTTATCCAACTTCGTAATTATAAAAAAATCCTTAACACTTAGAAGATGAGGCTTAAATAAAATGTAAATATGCAACACTATAGTAGACAAGTCTATGAGATGTTTGTTACAGATATGCAAAGGGGTGTATGTAGTTGAATCTAGTTTTCTGAACAACAGAACTGCCACTTTCTTTGGCACTTCGGTAATGGCAGCAAGGCTAAACACCATTTAAAAAAAAAAATCTACATTTAGGACAAGAGGAAACGGTCTCAAGTTGCACCAGGAGAGGTTCAGGCTGGACATTAGAAAGAACTTCTTCACTGTCAGAGTTGTTAGGCATTGGAACGGGCTCCCCAGGGAGGTGGTGGACTCACCATCCCTGGAGGTGTTCAAAAAACGTTTAGTTGTGGTGCTTCAAGACATGGTTTAGTGGGTTTAGTGGGCATGGTGGTGTCAGGTATACGGTTGGAGTTGATGATCTTTGAGGTCTCTTCCAACCATAACGATTCTATAATTCTATGATTGGTAGTATCCAGAGTGTTCTGCACTTCCTATGGAAAGGCAGCACCACTCTTGAGTCGGCAGCAGCTGACTGCCATTCAGACTCGCATTGAATACAATGGGAAATGGATCAGGACACCACCTTATCCCACAGACCTTTACTGAGAAAAGTCCCTGCACTTCAAATTGATTAACAAATACCTGGCAAAACTAGACTTCTTGATCTTGATTTGAGAAATCTTGTATTGACTTTCTTTTTATTTGGCTAATTGTATATGTGTGTATGAAAAATGCACATGCACTCCTGAAATATATTACCTAATTTTGCTGCATACCTGATCAACATACTTTTCTGTTTGTTTGTGGGTTTCTTTTGTGATTTGGTTTGGTTTTGTACCGTTCATTTGGTTTCTAATGCACCACCTATCAACATCAGGTGATGTTGATTTCAACATTTGAAACCTCTTCAGGGCTTGCAATAGACCTGTGCTGTTGATGTTAGCATTCTAAATAGTAATCTGCAATTTCATCCCATGGAGTCAAGCAATAAGCTCAAAGTAGCCAGATCTCATCTCCTAGGGAGTGACTGAATCCTGAAATGTCTCTGATGCTATCATGCATATGTAGCTATGCATTAGTTTTCTCTTTGTAGCAATGTGGCAAGCAACACCATGAGGTAAAAAGATAACTTGTTCAACTGCCCAGGATACTAATTTTAAAGCAGTAAAGGAAATATTTTTGCTTGATATTAAAATATTTCTGATTAAAGAAAAGCGTATTTGGTGACACAGTCTGCTTCTTGCTGGGAGAAAATGAGAACTGTACCTAAGATTATAACAGGAATTCAGTATTGAGCTGAAAATATTCGTTAGTTATTGTACTTTTAACTTTAGTTTTAGTTGCATGCGTCCCTGCAGAGAACATTGTAGGAAGAGGTAGGAAAAGAAATAGTATGAAATCAAATATGTTTAATTTGTCTCCTGAGTTTTGATTTCTTCTATTGTTTATGGATTTTGTTTTGCTTCAGAGTAGTTGTGCTTTATGGTTGGTGATGGGAACACTTTTCCAAGGGTGAAAGAAAGGTAGCACAGTGCTCAAAGTGGGACATTTACTGTTTGTTGTACATGTTGCAATGTTTCTTGGTCTCAAGTTTGATGTTAAGCTTTGGGTGAGATCTCATTGTGGTAGAAAGATGAGGTTCATTTCTTGCGGTCTGGCTGTCTGTTATCTCCTCTCACAGTCTGTTTTTTCAATGAGTAAACAAGTTGAGCCTACTGAAAACTTTATGTATGTTTTAGGTATATAAATATGCATATTATACGTGTCTATGTGTGTTGGATTTCAGTTGGATGAGTAACCTAATCTCATTTACACTGTGACATCACAGCCCCCAGAGCTGAAGCAAGGGAGGGTGAACTGTCCTTCAGGTCCTGAGTGATCTGGAATCAGTGTTGGCCAACAACGAGTCTGCACCATAGGGGGAAAGAAGGTGACTCGGTCAATGGAAGTGAGAAAAATACTCTCTTTTTCTTTCTCAGGACTATAAATGCTGTCTGTGCCAGAGGAGGGATATTGATAAATGTTAAGTTCTTTAATCCTTGTTCTGGATAAGCTGACTGAAAGACCTCTTTGTGGATTGTGGAAGTCCATTAAATTGTCAAAGCTCTGAATAGATGTCTAATTTTGTCTAAGCAGTTCTCAGTGCAGAATTGAAGTTCAGTCTTTAAAATACTGCAAATGATACACCCGAAGCATGAAATTTTGATTACATTTGGATTGAACTTCACCGCTGCCATCAGCAAAGAAAGGATATCATCCTGTCCCTCTGTTTTTCAGCTGTCTCTTCTTTGATGGAAGAAACAATATCTACACATGAAACAGTATCTGTTTATATGGTGGGGCAGAGGGGACAAGACTGTCTCTGTTTTGAAAACCAGAACCCTTTGAATTTCCCACTGACCTTCAAATTTGAGAAACAGTTACTAAATTGTAGGGTTTTTTTCCTCTGGTTAAATGGATGTCTACCTAGTAGAGGTACAGCTCTTGGTCTGGTCATGCAAAACTACTTTTATGAGTCAAAGAAGCCTAGGTGACAGTTTGCATCATCCCAACGCAGAAGATCAAGACAAACCAAAATACTTGTACTCCTAAAGTGATTAGATACAGGAACCTAGGGAAATTACCTCATACAAACATCGGTACTTTAGATATATAAAGTTAGGTGAGAGTAATCCACTCAATAAAAATAAGAGATTTCATGTCATGCAGTATGAGATGTTTGCTGTGTTCATAATGTAGTTACATTTAAATTTAGGAAATCCTTTCAAAATGCATATATTGAAAAAAAAAAACCCCACAACTCCTTTATTTTGACTTGTTCATTTTCTTCCCAGTAGTAACAAATGTGATGTTCACAAATTAGATCAATTGACTAGCTTTTAGAGAATATGCTTTTACACTTGTGGAAAAGAAATATATACACGCTTTTCTCCAGCTATGGTTTATGGCTTTTAACACTTCTGTGGTGGCTAGAAGGAACTTGTTGTAGGATTACTGCTGCTAATTTTTCAATTCTGCTGTCAAGATGCTGGTTTGCTATTTTGAGAGAAGTTGTACATTTATGCCACAAACGTGCTAGAAGCTTTAAAAGTATAAAGTGGATATGGAAAAATTCACTTAATTGGATTTTGAAGTTACTCTGGTGTACAAGCTTCTGAACACCTCGCTAATCAGGTTCTGGCAGCTATAACAGTTTTGGAAGATATTAGACTATACAATATCTCACATACTTTGACTTCACAACGTTGTTCAAGTGTTTAAGTTATAATACAGTATTGAAAAAAGTCATTTTCATTCATGTGCTTTACCTCATTTGGTAATTTCAGGATCGTATCTGAAAACAAATAATATAATTATTACTCTATGCATTTAGATTTTGTTTTAATTCTAACATTGGTTGGATGAGCACTTTAAATATTCCACTTCTAATGAGCAAATAGGTAATGTATTGTATTTAGTAGGAGGCAGCGCAAGTACTAGTTTTGATTTATTTACTGCAACTGGAAGAGTTAGCACTGAACTTCTTGGGTTTTTTTCCCCATGTGGGAGGTAGTATATACTTCCAATCTGTATGAATTTCAATAGAAAAGTGATAGAAAGAGGTCACTGGCCATAGGGAATTTTGTCTTTCTCGTTTTAAAAAGTTTATACTGTCATGCTTGACCTGTACCTTATGCTGCATACTTGTCTGTAATAGAAATTCTGCTTTGCTAAAACTGTTATTTTCCTAGCTATGTTTCTACTGGATAAAAGATACCACTTTCTATATATTCCAGGGACTTTATGATGAATCATAAAAAATACTTTGTAGTCAAAGTACAAGCCAAGACACATGTGTGTTCTGCCTGTGTGCATGGA
>NW_009618471.1:23841-29344 GCF_000690535.1 Cariama cristata | reverse complement strand
TAATAATGTTATATAATATTATAAGTCTTATTTCCTATTGTTTTTGTTTTACATCTCTTGGCAAAAAGAATGTATATACTTGGGACTTCAAGCTGTTATTGCAAATACATCCTAGAAGGGGCATGGTACTACTTCTACTAGGAGTCTTGACCATGTTTACTCTTACTGACATTAAGCTAAACAGAGGATCATCTGTTGCATCTAAGGTAATTATTACTTTTGTTAAGTGAATTCTTCCTGCTCTTCCTGGGACCTGGGGGGTGGTGGGGTGGGGGAAATCTTTTCCCTGGTAGAAATATATACAATTTAAAAACTCCTTCCTCCTCTTCATAAATGTTCTTCCTCAGGATTTCTACAATCCTACCTCATCTTTGAGAATTCTATCCATTTGCTTTAAAAATGCAGAAATAAAAAGATGTACGACTGCAAACACAGCTGTTGGTAAAAAATGTCTTCTAATTAATATTTCTGTTGCTAAGAAGTTGCTAAGAAGAGCAACTTCTTATACCATGGTAACAAATGCTATCAGGCATTGGCTAATAGGTGGTATAAATCTGTTTCCATCTGTATTTGATTCCTATGAAAATCATTAGCTAGTTTTAAATGTAATTGTGGTAGCAACAGTACTAAACAGATGCATTAACTCATTTTTGTGCTGTGACATTAAAAAAATAGGCATGGAACATACTATGAAGTTGGTACACATACATTATGGAAAAGGTGACCAGCTCAACCTATGTTCCACAGTCCTGATCTGACATACGAAACCATGTCTCCACCCCAATGATAAGCCAGGATGGCTTATAGTATATTACTATTTATTTGCATAGCCTAGTCACCGTCAGAAAAGATGCTTGTAAACTAGGAAACACAGAGTCATGTTACACACCAGTAGCTTCCTGAGTCAGCATCAAGAGGCTCCCTGGACCGGGATTACAGCACAGACTGTGGACCACACGTGCCTTACAGCAGAGAGGTGGCCCGAGGGAGGCCCATGGGACCACTACTGCAATGCATCATGGAGTGCACTTGCTCCCTGGCACAGCTAGCCTCTAGGTGCTTGGTTAGGTTTTTAAATACTCACCTGATATTTCACTCTTCCCTGAGCAGCTCTGAAGCAGCTCAATAGAATACTATCAATTGAAATACTAAAAACACAGCATAAAAACACACCTTGTTTGTGACAGATAACAAAGTTCCACACACAAGATGTTTTAAGTGCAGTTGAATAAACTGGCAATCTCACAAGAGTTTAAGAAGCGGCAGAAGAATTCCCAGCAGAACTGTCTTGTGGACAAGCTACCAGTGACTGTTCATTTACATTTCCAAGCCAGCTATACTAGCAATCATTTCCAAAAATCTAAATTTCAATGATTCTGTAGCAGCACAAGTCAGAGGGAAAACAGCAGGTATATTCCACAGGCAATTTAAGTGACTGAATTTCAGAGTGAATTGAATGTTATAAGAAATCCAACAGCTTATTTTTATATCAATTATTTCTTCTTAAGCTTTAAATTATAACACAATCCATTAAAGCTCTAAGTTTGCTGAATGTTTAGTGAAGTAGCCCTTGAAAACTTGCTAGGCAAATTATGTTTTTCCTGTTTCAGTCAATCACCAGACTATTCCTTACCAGATCATTCCCTTCCCTTCTTACCCTATAAATAATACATAGCACCTTTTCAGGGTGAGATCATCCCAATCTCCAAAAAAAGTCTTAACTATCTTACGAATGTTACCTTCTTTCTCTATATGGGTTTTAGCCAGAACTGGGCTCCATGCTGCAGGCAAGCTGAGTATCAATGGATCTTTCATCTGGATTGGCTATCATATGTATCAGTCAGCTTTATACTTAACAGGCTATTCTCTTTGCCTTTGCTACTGTTGTACGCATAGTTTTTTCCTCGCACATGCTACAATTCTGGCATTAGAAATCAAACGTGTATCAAAATATTATTAGCATCTACATTTTTAGTGAAATGTCTTGTTAACTTACATTCATTAGTACTCAGGGCTTCTTCAAGATGAACGCAGAAATCGGATTTCTGTGCCAGTACTCCAAGGTTTACTACCTTTGACTAGACCATGAAAGCATAAGAGAGTGTACATGAATATGCAAACATATTTTTACATCTCAATTAGATTATTTTTCTACTGACAGAATAAAAGACTTTAAGAAAGAAAGCACTAATGTAAATGTGTTAAAACTGATACTTTGAAGTCTTTAGAAAGATTTCACTCAGCACTAAAAAGAATTTATGATTTTCTTCAAAATACATCGGATAAACACTATTATATTGATTCTTGTTTTTACCTGTGTATCATTGTCTTCCTCTGGAGCAATGTATCGGGGTATAAGACCAGGAACTGTTGGTATGAAGAAAGGGGCTGACTTGGGAACTTTTGGTGGCTCTCTTGGTTTATTCTTTTTCTGTTAATTAGATATTTGGATTAAAATCATCATAATAGTAAGAACATGTAGGAATTTTCTTTGTCAAGAGTTTTATTTTAAAAATACTACAAAAACTGTAAGGACTAACTGAAAAAGTAAATATACAGGTAAAATATTTTACCACTGAATATGAAGATACTATTTAGAAGAAAAACAACCCCTCTCCCAAATTCCAGAAACTGTGAAAAGTACCACATAGTCTTCTATGGCAAAATCTTGAAAAATACCTGAAAAGTGAGATCGAATTTGGTGACTAGGTAAATGCAGCTCACAGAACGAGGGCAAATATACCTGCTGTATACTACTATTTTTTGCACATTCCCTCTTTTTCCAGTTGTGGGAATGCCTGACCGTGATTTGAAGGCAAAACTTGGAACAGTTTTACAGGCATTTATTAGCTGCATTGACATGGAAATATCTGCCTTTAGACAGCTATGTTGCATGTTGCAGAATGGCAAGTTATGAAACAGTTCCTTCCTCCCAAGATTTCTTGACCATCCAAGAGAATGGTTAAGACAACTGTCTGTTTTAGATTACAGGAGAAATAGCCCTTATTTTACCTACTTCTTAAACAACACAATCCAAATACTACAGTAGATAAGCAATGGTGTGCCTAATATCATTACCTTGATAACATCAAGACTGAGGAGATTTTTCCACCTTGATTCTGGTAATGAGGAAAGGGTCACCAGCTGTTCTCCCAATTGCTCAGGTGAGACATATTCTATCATTTCATCAGATGTTTCTTCATCTCCTGCCATATCCACATCTTTCAAGAACAGATATCTTTTATAAACATACATACTTCACATTTATTTTTTAAAAATCAAAACAACATGATTATTTCTTTTGCAGTTTTTGAAAAACACATGCATAACAGCTATATATATATGGATGCTAGCATAACATACAGCTGAAAAGCTACAGAAACAATCGTTATTAACCTATGAAATACTAAATTTAAATTGTGAACAGTTATAGTTAAAAAGCAGAATTGGATAAACGAGATTTTAAAGACTAACAAAATCCATCTGCTTTGGCTGAAATGATGTAAAAAAATTATGTAAAAGTCCTAAAGGAAGAACAATGGATCACTTTTAAAATTTTGTTAGTGGTTTTAAAATAGAACTAAAATTGCTGTGCTTATAACTTACAAATCTGTAAAATCTCTGCATTTAAATACACACAATATTCCCAACCTTTTCATAGGTATGACTGAAGTGGCATACAAAAATGAAGAAAATCTCAACATTAAAGCACAACATCACACAACAAAAGATAGGCAGTCTGTCATTAGGTTTTCTTGATCTTGACCAAAAATCTCTACTTTCCCTTCCTTTTTGCAAAGTATTACATGCCTGAAACCATGAATGTGATAGAAAACCCTACAACAACAAAGCAATGTAAACCATTAAAAGCTCTGAGCATCTAAACAAGAACTTTACCTTTGCTGAAGACGGTGAATTAAAGCGTTCAGCCAGAATCAGTTTATAGGATTAAACACTCAACGTTTTGGGATGCAATCCTGTCTCCCTAGTTTAACTATCTAAAATAAGTATGTACATAATAAAGCAGTCATCATCAATGTTCCTCATTCTTTTATGTGGTCAACAACTAGGTGTGTTTCTCCTCGAGACAGAGATCTAAATGTAGGCACTGCTTAACTTGGGCAGACAAGATCTCCATCTACAGACCTTCAGAAGCACAACCATTTCTATTAAACATATAAAAATGCAATTTAAGCCTTTCTTTCACTAGAAATCTAGCACAGGTACATGGCAGGTCAGCTGAACCCAATTCTCTTGCCAACAGGACAATATACTGCAGTGAAACTACCATGGCATACAGGCAGATAAAACAGTTGGAGAGAAGTGGAACAAAGAACAATCCCCTTCCCACTGCCAAACAGTAACATTAATTTCAAACTGGCCTCAGAGGTGTCAAAATGGAAAGTATTTACACAAGTCTCGGATTAAAGAAAGCCATCAAATGGCACAGATGTTTTCATTAGCTACAAAATCTCCTTGAAGATGTGGAGATCATCACAATGTAATTCTTTACGTCTGAACATAAAAACATGACTAGATTTTAGTAAATAATATTAGCATACGAGTAAGTATCCCAAAAATGGTAGAAGCAATAGGAACAGTTCAGAGAAAGAACACTAAGACACAATGAGCTTTCACTGAAGAAGCAAGCCATCTTCTATTTGAAGGATAACACCAAACTGAAAATAAAATATTTTCATCTGAAGATTACCTTGCACAGGGCAGGTGCTAGGGAGTGTCACCACAGAAGGTTCATAATCTGCCGGAAGGGGTCGTAAAGAGACAAGTGAATACAGAGAACGGTTTGACCTGAAAAATAAGACAGGCATTTTAAAAACAATTTTCAAGTGAATGGGAACAAATATTTTAAACATAATTTTTACCGCAGTCTAATACTACTGCACTATGGCAATTCACCAGGTTCTATTCAAGATTAGTTTTCCTCACCCAGCAGATAAATAACAACTGAAATGTAGGATATACATCATCTGAAAGTCTGAAACATAAAAGTTATGCTGAAGTATTATTGCCAAGAACATTTAATAAATATGACATTATGAAGTACGATTACTTCAATCACTGCCAGTTACTGTATTTACTTGAAATTGCAAAACTGCCTATCTAAAAAGCTTGCTTTGTATTTAATATGTACAATACATTATGCAAATATAAATGATTCATCCTGCTTTCATAAAATTTCAGAGTCGTACTCTTAGCAAATTTTCTTGAGGTTTGGAACATGCATGCAAGTCATTCTTGCAAATGATTTTTTCTGTCAATATAAACCAGGGCTAGGTAAAAACATTTCACTATTCACAATGAAGCACTTTTGCTCAAGCTTAGAAAGGTCTAACAATTGAACACCCCTCAGGTAAAACTACAAGCAACAAACGTAACATGAAAGGTCTATCTAAAAAAAACTATGAAACCAAAACAAAACCAAACACTTAACAGGTGTGTTACTTCAGTACTGGACCTAACAGTCATTTGCTTTAAAGCCACA
>NW_009618471.1:0-23810 GCF_000690535.1 Cariama cristata | reverse complement strand
GGAAATTGAACTGAAACACATTTTACATCTGTGCTGATCTATCATCAATAAACAGAAATAATCGCAGCTTCCAAATTCTACTCAGGAGTTTCAGACAACATTGTATACCAGGACAGGAAGAAAAGCCCTTCAGAAAGTAACACTATATGAGCACTGACATTTCAAAAGGGGTAAAAAAACCTCCAGTAAAATCGAAGAAAAACTTTAGGAATGGCATAACAGGAATTCTTTAGGGTAAAAAAGAAACATTCAGAAAAAAGAGGTCATTTAATTATCAGAATAAATATCTTAACTGCAAGAGATCTCAACATTTACAAATCACAACAATACAGAATACCTGTCTTAATGAGAACCAGAGAAGACAAAATCCTGGAGACAATACTTTTCAGAACAACTCTCTATTTGTGATAAAGGTGATTAAAAGAATTCTTTCCCACCTGAAGTTCTGCATAGAGACAGATATATTACATACTCACCACAAATAAATTCCAAGATCATCCACATGTGTTGAAGCTAGAAAATCTCCTGTAGGAGACATAGTAAGGCTCACAGCTGCAGAGTCTACCAAAAAACAATCTATGAGGCTAAGGAGAGAAAATACAACAGAGAAATTTTAAGCAAGATGAACTTATTTATCTATGCATATCTGAATTACAGTACAAATATGACTGAATGAAAGCAGGATGCTGGAAGTATGTATATAAGCTAGCATATTAGTAGTATTCAAATACAACATAGAAACTTAGCAAATGAATGGCACTGTGCAACAAACTACTCATCTCTATAAAGGTCTCTAAAATCAGCTAAAGCTGGTACATTTACCCTACCTCCTCAGACATCCATATTCTGTGGAAAATATGAAATGAACCATCTGTCCGCATTCAACTCCTTATGCCTAACACTAACCTGTTTAGTGGTCATAAATTTCATACTTCCAATCAGCCTATGCTGCTCTGACGTCATCTTTTAATGCTCTGCCATTCATTGTCAATTCCCTCTCTCAAGATACTCCATACACACCTGGTTACACTAGGATCTAATGTTCCTAAAGTAAAATTTGATTATCTGCAGCAATTTGTATTGACATTACCGTATCTTCAGCCTGGTATACCATTCCTTGATCATTCCTTGCACTATTGCAGAAAATTGAAAAAATACTACATAAAGCTAAAATATTCAGTAGTATGTGACTATTTTAACAATAAGCCACTTTGGAGTTCTGGATGATGCCACACATCCTGGCAGATGTACACCCTAGTAGACTTCTTCTCAAGCCTGGCTTCAAAGCACTGCTTGTCACTTGAGGTATAAATTTCAGCTACTTCAAATTGTAAGAACCAGTTGAGTTTGACAACTAGTTCACTGAGAGAAACAAAAAGAACAAATGGAGCGCTTGAATACTTCGCTCTTGTTTACAGACCAAAATCAAAACCAAAGGGAGAAGCGAGCTAGTTCTACAATGCTGTTCTGTTCACTAACCATAGAAAAAATACTGATGTAACAAAGCACTTTAAAATGTAAAATCTTGTGGGCATGTATTTGCTTAGGTACTGAGCATTTCTGTGAAGGTTTGACAAACCATGTTAAAAATAAAAGCCATTTTTTACCCCTGAATGGAATGTTTTATTCCTTCTACACGCTGTTAAGACACATGTTACAAGTAAAAAGTAATCCACATCATTTATCACTTTCAACATAAAATACACAAACACTAAACCTATAAATGCCAGAACATGTACCAGCTACACTGATACATTTTGCATACAGTGCACAATGGCTAGAAAATTTACCATAAATACTGTTTTTAGTTTCAAATCCATCCTTTTACCAAAATCTTTATCAGTAACCAAGAAATACTGTTCAATAAAGCAACTGTAAGGAACAACTGCAAAACAAAGTTAGCATTAAATTAAATTATTCTACTTACTGAATTTAAATCATCAATAAAATTACACACTTGGGGCAGGGGAATCAATCCACAACAGGACAATGAGAGACATGCTTGTAATTTTTTACACAAAATGTACAGTAATTGCTAAATGAATCCTGCTTGGGTGCTGAAGGTGTTCACCTTTACACTTCCTGCCTAACTGCAAAAGTCAGAAAATGGAAAGTCTAAAATTGCTGAGCTCACAATATCAACAAGTTTCTTACACCATTTTGTCTCAAGTACTCCACCCAACTATAAACAGTCAGCTTGTACCTTTAATTTCTTAATTTGTCTATGCAAGCCGCACTGCAGAAAGAAAAATTTGCCTAATGCCAAGGTTCTCACTTGTAACTTTCTCTATACAAATTGCTAATTTTGTCCCAGTTCTCAAAAAGCCCTACATGAATAACATGCACTAGGAAAACTTACATTACATGAAGACAGTTAAGCAGCATTCCCAAGTAAAAACAGATGTTAAGCAGCAATCCCAAGTAAAAACAGATGTTCAGTAAGTAAATGGTAAGACATCTATTAAAGTCAGTTGGTTTTTTTCATAACATAGGACTTAGTCATCTAAAAACGTGATTTCTATGCTTTTATAAGGACAGTATCAAAGCTGAGTCTTTAGAATGCACAGTTTATAATTCTGTTCTTCTATTTAAGAGCAAAATACCACAGTAGAATTAAATCAAGCACCTGGTTTTTAATAAAAAACCCTGTTTTTCCTTTTCAATACACTTTTCTGCCTATAGTTATGGAAAAACCTTTCCTTTAAATTCTGGAAGAACAATTTAACCTAATTACTTTCAAAACCAGAGTTTGTCATGTACCAGACTAGATTTCAGCTTGACCAGAATTTCTTGCACTTACTTGAAGAGACAAAAACATCTACTTATGTGTTACATGCAAACAAGAACTACTGTTATGATTACTTTTAAAAACCAGTATGAATGGATGCTTACCGCACAGTGTTATGTTACTAAAGAAAAGAAAGATGTAAGTAACATTTCTGAAGTTTTATAGTGCTGCAATTTTTGGCAGGCATACCATTTTCAAAGGGCAAGAGGGTTAGAAAGAGGAAGTCCAAACAGAGTGTTAATTTCCCTCCCATTTATACTGGAAAGAAGAGTGCTACTGTCTATCATGTCCCATTTTAGACTAGCATCATTCATCATGTAAGAACAGGTCAATTATCTGTTGAGTTTCAACATGCATAACCTAGTAAAATGAAAACTTTCACAGTATACAAAATTATTTACCAAACCACATCAACAGAAGTAATCAATCCAAATAAAATCATTCAGTCCCAGGTATGACCAGAGCTGCACACTGCATAGAACCTCTTTAAATTACTAACAATCTCTCTGATGTGCTGCTAAAAGAATGCACTGGCAGAACTCAAAGTTACTTTTTGGCATGTTTTTTCTGGGTTTCTTAACTTCCTTGTGTGCACTTGTGTACTGCTTGGCCAAATTTCATTCTGGGAGAAGACTATGGCAGTGGATCATAAAAGAGTATTTTTGGCAGCTGCAAGTATGCGCAAACAAAAAGTGTAACTGAAGTAAAACCTTATTGTGTTGCTAAAACACAAGTAAGTGAGCACAGGCTTCTATTTACAAAACCAACTGGGGTAGTGCATCCAACTCTGGAGCCCCCAGCACAAGATAGAGATGAAGTTAGAGCAGGTCCAGAAAAATGGTCAGAGCTAGAACACATCTCCTATGAAGAAAGGCCGAGAGAGCTGGAGTTGCCTTTCAATACCTAAAAGAGACTTCTAAGAAAGACGAAGGGAGATTTTTTAACAGGGCCTGTAGTGACAGGACAAGGGGCAATGGTTTTGATCTGAAAGGGGGTAGGTTTAGATTGGATATAAGGAAGAAATTTTTTACGATGAGGGTGGTGAGATACTGGAACAACAGGTTGCCAAGAAAAGCTGTGGATGCCCCATCCCTGGAAGAGTTCAAGGTCAGGTTGGATGGAGCTTTGAGCAACGATCTAGTGAAAGATGTTCCTGTCCATGGCAGGGAACTCGGACTAGATCTTTGAACGTCACTTATAACCCAAACCATTCTACAATTCTATGAATACTTCAGCATATCGCAAAGCAATTCACCTCAAACAATCTCTTGCCATTTAGACTATAGTGCTGCTTCCAGACAAAGAACAAATTCACACTGATTCATACTACATGAAATCTCCAGGTTTCATCATTACATCTTCAGAACAAGTTACTCTGTATACCCAGAAAAAGGCACATATTGCTAGCATTACACACAACTGAAATAGAATGTACTGAGTTGTTACACCATGTGCAATTTTGAATATCCCATAGTACAGGTTGGTGACAGATAATCAAGCCAGAAGGCTTTTTGACACTTAACAGACAGAAAGCGGATTATAATAAATTTATGCTACGTTTTGAAACTGACTCACCATCCAGAGGGAAGGTCCCAAGTCTTAATGGTACAGTCCATTGATGAAGTTATTAGCCAACGACCATCAGGACTGAAAGTCTAAAATAAAATAGTCAATTTAATGGCACAACTGACAAGTCAGTCCCTACAGGAGGTCCTGTTTTACACAGTTCAAGATTAGACTGCTCCCTAACATCAGGATGAAATGGTCTGGCCTGACCATGAATCAAAACTGATACGACCTTACTGAAAGCAAGAAAAAGACAAAAATAGAAGCTACTTCAGAACAGGTTTAAATATGTGACACAGGATACATCTGGCTGTTGGTCACTCTGGTCCTTACTTTTATGTTAATGATGAAAATCACTGAGCATAAAACTGACAAAATGAAATAAACACTTCCATAATCTCAAATGTGTTTACAACTTATATCTGCCTGGTTCATCTTTTCCATATCTACAGTTAAGACTGTTGCACAATTTTGCTCCTCAATGTGGTTTTCATTATTCCTGATTCTTTATTTTGTTAGACCCAAAGTTAGCTTGTTGCAAAGTTATAGTAAAATCCCAAAGCACACTAAAAATACACGGCCATTCGAACACTATACATTTTAACTTGAAAACTAACACGGCCAACTACTGTAGAGTTGAACTTCAACTTTACTATTCAGAGCTGAACACAGTACTGAGTGACTTAACATACACAGAGAAATCCACCATCTTTAGAATTAGCTAGGTATTTGTATATGTCACCTGTTACAGAAAAGGAGTTAACAATTACCATGTCATTAATCCGTCCGTGGTGTCCTGAGAATGTCCTGACAATCTTCCTGGTTTCTATATCCAAAACACTAATACTGAAGTCATCAAAGGCAATTCCCAGAATACCACTGCCAAGAATCATTAGCACATATGACAGTGAATACTCAGACACAAAAAATAAAAACAACATCCTAACATTACTCCAAACATGTTTTATCCTGAGACAATCTCAGATAAACAGTATTACATTCCTTCAGTCTAATCAAATGTCTTGTAGTCATTTTGTTTTGTCAACTAATAGTCAGTTGTATTTCAAAGCATCAGAAATTTAAACTTTAATAGAATATTTGGTTGTCATCCTAGACAAAACAACATGCACATGAAATAGCTTCAGTTTCTTACCTGTCTCTGTGAAGCAGAATTCCACTTGGAGAAGAAGAAAGCTCAGTGGAGTAAACTAGATCTTTAGTTTTGAATTTCCAAAATTTAATTAATCTTTCACTACCAGCTGTGATTGTCAGCTGGTTTAATCCATCCACTGCTAGCCCCCTAATGGCCCCCTCATGTGCTGCAAATCAAGGGAGAAGCTGCATTTCAGAATTTAAACATAGCATAGCAATCAGCAGAATGCAAAAGACTATTCTGTATGTCTTCACCTAACTATCCCAAATGAGCAGTAAGCATGTGACAAACATTTCTAAAGTCACCTGACAAGACTGCTTGAATATTGGAAGTTTCTTTATCAGTACAGAAACCAAATTGCTTTCAAGTAGGCACCTAGAATATAATACAAAACTTATGAGTAATTGAACCTGAATATCATCTTTTGTTTCTGCTATTGGTTTGGGGGGCTTTTTTCGAATGTGAGATTTGAGGGACTTTCTGTATCACTTATGGAATGCCTCCAGAGGGCCCAACCACTCCATAGAAAATTTACAGCTTCAGTTCTGGCACAAAGTCTGGGAGTTTTCCTAGCTTACTTTATACTGCAGTGTAAAACTAAGGCATAGCTCCTCTGGTTTTGGATCAATTCTGTTTCTTAATCTATGCCTAGGGCTACCAGGCAGTAACCAAACTTACAAAACTCATCACACTATCAAGCAATGATGTTATTAGGACACTACTTCATGATTGCCATGCTAGATGGCTTTTGAACACCCAGGAAGGTTTAAGGGTTCATCACGACTCTTTCCTTGTTTCTACAACAAAAAAAAAAATTCAGATCACAAGGGCCCTATTACAAATTGCAGACTTACAAAGCAACAGTAAATATACATGAGGATACATGACACAGAGTATGTTATGTATGCAACCATTAAAAGGAAAAGTCTGAACACTGTCACTTTAAGTCCTAAATTTGCAGCTGGGTAACTGAAAATAATAGCATATGCAAAGAACTGGACTTGCTTAGGATTTCTGTTTCGCATGCATGTAAAATATTATTTCATTTTTAAGCAGGGAGCATGAAACAGATGGGAAAATTTATCTCAGAGATAGAACCTTCTAACAAGAAGCCAAGTACTGGAAATTCGTTTATCTCTAAAAGAGCTGAGGCCAGAGGACCTCATGTTAGTGCTAACCATTTTGGTAACTGATAATTTTATGTTAATTAAAATAAAACATATGTTAACGTCGGAGCTGTTAAAACTAGCAGGGATCCTGTTCTTCAGACTAGGTTTCAAATTACTTCTGATTACAGTGCAAGATAGGACAGTGTAGGATAATTAGAGAAACCGAAAAGATTCCCAAATTCAACACAGAAGCTATGTTAAATTTCCTAGGTGACAGAACACCAGGTTGCTGTTGTTCCATTAAGAGTCAGTATTTTAAGTGTAGCAACTCTTACCTTTTTCTTTGCCATAACGCCCTCTGTGAATGCCAGACTGCATGTTATACACATCTACCTGTCCAGTTGACAGCCCAATTACAGCGAAGTTCCCACATGAGGTAATGTCAACTGCCTTTCAAGGGGAGAGGGGAAAAAGACATCTATGAAAACAAATCTTTAAGTGTATATCTAATTAGCAAAGTTGTTAGAAGATACGTAACATAACAGGAATAAAAATACTAGTATGTTTTTATTAGACTTCTTCAAGGAAAATCTGCAGAGTGCAATCACATCTCAAAAAAGTAGAGAGGACCTCTTAAAATAAGCAAATAGTCAACAAGCAATAAATAAAGGCTCTGCATGGTTACAAAGGATAATGAAATACTGACCTAGTGACATCCATCAGCAGTCCTATCTAATAATATCAACACTGTAACGTAAATGACTAACCTATATAATCAAGACATCTATAAATTCAATCCCTAAGATAAAGTCCAAGCATGCTGACTGTATGCTTCTTTCAATGCCCATATTGCTAATGGCACGCCAAACAGGGTAAGTTCATACAGAGTTTAAACAGTAAGAAATGAAACAATTGTCTAGATGTCTTTGGAAAGATACAGTCCAAATAATTTAGTAGTTAAAAGAAAATCAGGTATTTACAACTGAACTGATCTTGTCTACCACTTAACTACTAAGCATAAAGTCAGAAAAACAATTTATCACAAGATACAGTAGTATATGAACATATAGCACATGAAGTATGCCACAGTAACTACTTGTCTTGCAAGCTCCTGAGCCTCAGTAAACATTTGTATCTCTTTCATTGACTGTTTGACTTTCATTGAGTCCAGCTCAAGTTGTAAAGCATTTTAGAGGGAATGTTCTGCCTGCAATTTGGAAATACATTTTATTGTAATGCTCAAAAAAAGGAACTTCAGCAATTTGCATTCACAGAGCAAGTTTATCATCATAGGCATACAGTCAACTCCACATCACTGTGACAGATTGAAGGTAAACACCAATCACCTATCTGAATCAGAAAATAAAATCTGCACTTAACTTGGATGTTTAAGGAAAAAATGCATATGCAACTTTTTTCTTAAGACCATATGCATTACAAAACAGCTAGTAGGACACACTGAACTGGCACAAAACACTTTGCAAAGCAACTAAACATGTCTAGATAGTGTTTTCATTCTAAAGATTGCTTCTATACAAATAGAAATCAAAATAGCATACACTGCAATGCTGAAGAAACAATTCCTAAATAAACTTACCGTTGCATATATATCAATAGGTTTGTATTTGCTAAATTCTTCTGGCCTCAGTTTATGAGCTCCCATGGAAGTTTTCTGATAGTTCCAGGTTGTACAGGTTATATACCCTTGATGGCAGGCAACAATACTATCCCAGTCATTCTGATGTGCCACTTCTGCAATGTAACACATATTCCTTTTAGAAACAATCATTCTAAAGTCAAATAAGCTCTTCTGATGTCATAAGAAAGGGTACTTTGAAATACCTTTAGACAGAACAGTTCATATTTATAGTGTTCTTGCTGGACAGTCAAGAGGCTACCATTCTGAAAAAACATCTGGCAAAATGTTGTGCTTATGCTAGCGTAACTGAAATGCTAACAAAACCACAAGCATTTTTTTTTTGGTATGTTATGTTTCATGTCTTTATATATTTGAGTCTATGCAGTTTGAAAAGCATATTTAAACTTAAATGGTTTAAACTGCTCAATCTGTACACATTTCCAGCCGAGTTTCTTAACTTGTTTCTTCAGCTGCTGAAGCAGCAGAAGCCACTAGATTAACAACTTAAAGCAAGGTTTAAAAGCTAAGTCTGCTTCACACAGCAAAAGACTTTACTGCATTTGCAGAAAAATCATTCCTCAAAAGCTCAGTATCCAAATTTTGCAATCAAATATGGTATGTGGGGATCTAAGTAATGGGCAAGTTTGCTTTTTTCCCTGAAATTAATATATTTTTAAAAATTGAGAGCTTGAAATTAGGTATTTCTAAAACTTCAGGGAATAAAACAACCAGACACAAACCAGTTCACTCCAAACAAAGACAACATAACACAAAAGAAACAACTCTAATTAAAATGTACTTAAATAAATGTTTTCTTCTGTCTCCAAACACATTTAAGGCAGTTCTACTACCTTAAATCAGTCAGCCAGGTCTAATATTAATTTTAAAAGTGCATATATATATACACACATATTTGCAACAAGTATCTACAGACAGTCTGTATCACTGAAGTCTGCAAATATAAACACCATATGTAGTCAAATGGCTACAAAAAACTGTAAATCCAAACCTTTCAACATACGAAACAATCAGCCATCCTCGGAAGACAAACTAATAGCTACACTTGAGTCAAAACAGACTTCAGGTTTCAAAAGGAAGTCATTAACTTAAAGAAGCACATTTTGATGAAGCAAAGATAATTGCAATTCTGCTTCAAAAATTTAGGTTCACTATTTGCATACTGAATTAAAAAATAAACAGAGTAATTGAAATTTGACTTTGAAAAGTGACTCAAATAAAGGAACTGGGGAATCAAAATCAACCACTACAACTAAGATTTCCTCAGCTGACAAAGATCTTCATGCCTGCTAAGTGCTGGTTCTCCAGCCTGGAATAATACGTACACCAGAAGATTCTGGCCTCTGTGCTGGACATTTTCAAGCCAAGACCCAATTAAACATAAAGACCTTTGAAATAAAATGCTCTTTTTTGAAATAATAGAAAAGTTTAGCAAGTAAAATGTCATTTTAAACTGTCACTCAACAGCTCATGAAGGGCCACAGAATCTCAATAATCTCATCTTGATATAGCATGGGCTTTCAAACAGTAGCATCTTCAGGGTTAAAAGACAAAATGAAGACATGACGAGCTCTGTAATGTATCTGAAAGACCACTTACCTGAAGCAAAGACTGTAATTGGTGGAAGTGCCATTGTATCAAGCTTAAGGCCTTTCTTTTTTGATTTCTTTTTGTTAATTGAACCTTAAAAAAAAGAAGTGTCTCAATCTCATGGCCAGATCTGAGAATAACGGTTTAAAAACAGTTGTTTACTGAATGTAAAGTTCCTATTACACTTAGAAAAATTTGGTTTACATTAACACAGCATTGCTGTTACCTAGTGTTTGAAGAGCTACAAACATTAATACAGTTCCCATCAAAATTCACATGATGCTGAGCAAATCACTAGCCTATTGCATTCACAGGTGTACTACTCAACAAATTTGTTCCAGGATCTTATGCTGACATCCTGAGGCAGAGGTACCCCCATCACAGCTAAAGCCACAGTCATACAGACTTGGCAATATAAAGCAACTTGTAACACCCAGACCTTTCAATAACCAAAGAGTCCGGAATTTCAAATTTATGCCCAAAGGATATATATAATCAATTAAACTATACCTGTCTATTATCAATATACTGTATCAATATATAGATACAGATATTTAAAAATAAGAATTATTTCAGTCTTTCTGAGCCTTGCTCTCTGAACTGTAAAAGAAAGTGTCCCTTAACCATGGCATTATGTAGAAGATGTGTTTTTTAAATTAAACTCTACCTTAAATCAAAGGAACTAAAGTCAAGAAATATGAATGAATTAATAAGTCAGTCAATCAAATAGAAGGGGAATGGGGTGAGAAGTTGTAATTATGCATGCTGAAGTGTCAACTACTGCTTTACACATTTTTAATACAAAAATCATGCCCAACGTTTTCCACAGTGAAATAACCTACACTGCAAGGCTACAGAAATAACTTAAGTACAAACAGATCTGAGAGTACGCTTTATACACATCAGGAAGGACTGAGTTTGCAGAATAACTGACACGAACAGTTTTCCTACAACAGTTAAAGTGAAAATAAGGCCTACCTAACGTTTTAGCTCCTGTTTACATACATACTTTTCAGGGCTTTTTTCCACTAGTATTTGTACTTTCACTGAAATACTTACCACGTCCTAAACTTTTATTGAACTTTTCATGCACTGTTGAAAAAGACTGCAATGTTCCATCTTGACCTGACAAAACATTAGCAGAAAGCAGTGAAGGGCAAAAATCAATTTTCTGTTTACATCTAGGCTATCTGAGCAAGAAAAGCAGAAGATAAGCACTAAGAAACCTCAAACACCATAATAAAGTATTTACTAAAAATTCTGGTCCAAGAAAAAATACAGACACAGTATAAGCAGTGGGACTAATGGAGTCTAATTTTATATGGCCCATATCCCATTCCTACTATTTTGTCCCACACATGATCAGAATGACACTTCTTTTATGGGTATCTCTATGTTCAATTCCTCTGTACCCTCTCCTTTCTCCACCACAATATCTAGTGGTTCCCAGTTTCTGTGATTAAAACCTTAAATAAATTGTTAGATCCTTGAAATACCTCCATAATACTTCCAAAGCTTTCCCAGGACATACACTCCTTCACCAGCCACAATATTCCTTTCTTTATCCTTTGTCTAACCAAGACATGCAGTGGCTGGTTAAGAACTAGACCTAGGTTAGCCAGTAAGTTAACCCAAACAAAAATCGTAAAAGCTGAGTTGCCCATCTTTCCTGTAAACCAGGACACTAATGGGACTTCCCTCCTTTACGCTGTGACCAATGTTCACAGTACTCACAAGAATTTAATTTAATGTAATAGAGGGACAGAAGGCTCCAATCTGAAACTAGCAAACAAGTCTACTTTGTGGGGAAGACATGGACAAGGCAGAACCAGAAACTAACAGAAAATGAAATTGCACAGTTCATGTAAAATCAAAGGCACGGAGATGATTTTTAAAAATCAGAAGAATCACAAGACATTTTTACTATGCCAAACAAGTAAGGAAACAAAATTAGTCAACGTGAACTTAAAGAATCTGAAAGATAATTGAACAATTATAGTATTCAAGCAACTTTTCCTTGCTGCTATGATACAGAAGTAAGGTAGGATGCACATACTGGGAACTAGTAGAAATTTTAAGCAGGATGAAAGCCAGTGACATTGGTGAAATTCTACAAAGCTAATCTGTCGAGATGCCCGTTCTAAGGAAAGCAGCAGCACTTGAGATGCACCCCACAGCATTGCTACTTCATTCCTGTTGCACAAAGTTTTACCACTGGTTCAGAAAGGAATGTAGAGAGTCAGTCTCCTTATGCTACAGATATATCAGATCTAAAAGCCTGAGATCCTTTTCACTATCATGGTTGCCTCTGTGCCCTTTCCCTGTGTTTCAGTGCAGTTAGCAAAGCAATAAACTGCAAATCAAGGATTTATTAAGCAACTCTTGATTGTTACTGTGCCTCAACTGGTAGGAGCTGAATTACTGCTGAGCAACTACTTACCTGAATCCAAGTTATGAGTTGGACAACCAGCAAGAGATTTTAGCACAGTATATTGCTGTGCCCTATCAGGTGTAACATTCATCAAAATGTAGTGTAATGTTTTCAAAAAATTGCCAACGTAGACAATTTTATTACTTCAGAGTAATTAAAGACTAAATGAAGAGACTTATTCCATTACTGAAGTGTTCCGGGCCACAAAACAGTCTGATTGAGTACTTAATTTCCTAAGGGATCTATTTATAGATTGTTAAATACGATAGTTTCTACAGAAGGAAAGTAACTTACACAGTTTTACACTTTTAGATTAGTATCTTGGTATCAAGCAACCTTGGGAATATTTATTACAGACACAATTGAGCTGTGACAAATTACAAAGACACTGCAACCCACACAGCTTTCTCAAACTAGTGGGAAAAGTGGACTGGCTCCTCTAAGTTACTAAATGCATTACGCTGCTTATTTTTTCCCTGTCACAACAGAATTTCCCTAGTTCTTACAGGTTCTCATTTTGACCAGTTGATAGTTCCTTAGGAGATAACGAAACAATTTTTATTCATCAAAGACATAAATACAGATGACAAAAGCAGCTCCTAAGTTATTCTGCTTGTAACTACTTTTCAGCCTACCCACTGATACACATTCCTCTAGGGAAATCATGACACAGTTTGATACAGTAATAAATGATACTGTTTATAATACTCACTTACTATGTTTCAGAAATACACACACATAACACACGAAATATAATCTATTGTATTAATGAAACAAAGACACTTAGCTCTCCATGTTTTTTTATCACAGCAGGTAATCAGACTGAAGAATAAGAAAGAGAATTCATACCTGCACTAAGAATTTGCTCTCCATTTTGCCCATGGTATCTGATTTTTGTTGGTGGTGCACTATGTCCCATTCGGCTTCTCAATACACGTCCTGTACCACCAGGTCCATCAAAAATCCACACCTGCATCCCCCCAAAAAAGCAGAAAAACAAAAGCACATAAACATTGCCCTGCCACTAATTACACTCCCTGGCAATGGAACAGGCCTAGCTGGGAGGTGGTGCAGGAAACTTCACACATTGGCTTTCATCCTTGATCCTAAAACTCTGGAAGTTTCCACCACAGCAACTGATCGTTTCCTGCTGTTCATTCTGCCCCTCCACCAAAAAGGCTAATGGCACCACAGGACACGCAGCACAAGGGACTTTTACCAACAGCCACTGCTCATTACCCAGAATATCCAAACTAAACATTTACACTTCTGTGGACTACAAGAGAAAAAAAAAGGTAACAGCAGATAGCAGCAGCTATTGTAACTTACCCGTATAGCATTATCAGCACCATTAGTAATAAGAAGTGGCTCTCCAGGGACAAACGACATACCAGCTATTGCTGTGGAATGGGCATCCTGCATCTGACACATTAGTTTCTTCTCTTCTAAATCCCACAAAGCAATGTGTCCAACTGGGCTACCAGCTGCCATTACTGGGTGTCCATCTGCTCAAAAAAACCCAAAATTTAAATAGGTTTGCTTATTGACATTCAGTTCATCCTTACTGACTTCTCACATCTTAAAATTGATGCAAGAAAAGGCTACAACCACAAGAAAAAAATTTCTCCAGTTGATTCTAAAAATAAGATGTTTTAACTGAAATACTCTAGTATTTCAAACAGAAAAAAAGGAAAGTTCACTAATAATAAAAGCAAGAATTTTTTCCTATCAGATAACAACAAATATATCTAAATGCAGCAGCTGATACTAAAGCTTTTGCTTGAAAGCACGACAGATATTGTACCTGCACCATTTTCAAAAGTTACTCTATACCCCAGATTCTTCCCCAACCTTACTAGTCTTCACATTTTAGGATGAGAGCTACTGTATCACAAGTCGAGAAACTATCAGTCCTTTTTTTAAACCCTCTTAAGTTTTTAGCTCAACAGCTTGCAAAAATAACTTCCAAAAGTTGATTACATGTTTATTCAATCATTCTAAGCAATAATTAAAACCTAAATTCACAGAATTTACAATTTTGTTCTATTTGCTCTATCCTTTCTAACAGTAAGGAGATAAACACATCATACTAGCTTCTAAAAATATACTATAAATACTCAAGTAAGTTTTAAAAATTATCATATCCAGATAAAATTGCAGCAAATATCCTGCATAAGTGGTAACTAATCTTTTCGTTCCAACAGAAGAAAAAGCTAGTTTTCAATTTGCAATTACACACATCATAGATAACTAAACCAGACAGGCCTAGGGTTTTCTTTTCTTGGTAAAACTTCACAGATAAAATGAACTTGGCAAATGTCCTTAATTTAAACGAAGAGCACTTTACTCAAGACTAAAATGAGTACATGAGTTCAAAACAACCAGGTTATATTTACACTAAATTTCCTAACTATAAAGACAGGAAGAGAGAGAGATTAGAGAATGTCTGAAAGCCACACAATCAACCATATAATGGAATATATAACATTGGAATAACACAATAATGGAAGTTATTTAACTTTATTAACATTTTGAGTTAAATGGTTGACACAAAGAGGCAATCTTCCCACTTCTCACAAGTCTTTCCACAAGTTTCTCCAGTAGCATTCTTCATCAACAGAGTCTGCATCAATCTATACTCTATTAATATTTGCACGTTTGTCTATTCAAATGAGAGATTAGCTTCAGTATCAACAGCTCTGTAGGTAGGATCAACGTTAAAGTAATCACCTTTAGTGCATGCTCGTTAGACCAAAAAAAGCTGTCAATATAAACAGTATTCCCCAGTGACATTCATCCAGTAGTCATCCAACTTTCAACATTCTAACTTAGTTTTGGAGGGGGAAGACACTACTGAGAAGCAGCTCTGTATGCTAACTTACAGTGTACTGATTACTCTGCACTAACTCTGATAACTGTGTACTGTGTCAGCTCTTGGCATGCTGTAAACATAAACTGTTTACTTTCCTTTGAAAAAGGAGTACTGTATGTCACACTTCTACGCACTGAGTTGGTCCACAAAAAAATGCTACAAAACAGCCAGTATGATGAAAATGCATGATGTCCTTATTTATTGGTAACTTTTCTAGATTATGTGCAGGCTTTGAAAACTAAAACTTTCAGCATAAACTCTGATTTTGAAATGCTTTATCAAAACATATTTTCCTACCTTCCAGTTAGGTTTAGCGATTTTATACACATTTTCGCTAAGACTTACCTGTACGAAAAGATATTGCTGTGATGGGACCCCAGTCTTGCTGAAATTTCATCAGAGTTTCATCAAACTTAATATTATGTACAATGATATGACCAGACACAAGACCAACTGCAACAACATCCACTGCTGGAGCCTGCAAGAAAAATTGAACAGCAACTGGAATGAAAAAGGAAAAGCTCGTTCCTACACTACTAACACCAATATGCACAAGACAATGCATATAAGTCCAGGACAAATAGTAAAGAAACAAACAAGGCATCTCGCATGAGATCTTCTACCTATATTACCTTACAGCCCGACTGAACATCTGACAAATCTAAACAAAGAATAACAGACGCAAGACTTTGAGCTTAGTCTCCACTGGATGAAACAATTCCGTTTCCAGAAGCTGGAACCCCTTTGAAAAACACCTCACTAAGACTGCAGTAGTTCTGGTAGACCATTATACACCTTGCCACACACCAAGTTTTATCCAGGTCAACTGCTGACCCTTTTAAAAGCTGTCATCAGTGCTACCAATAAGTTTTAATCAATTTTTATATCTACAAAAATATAGCAAATACAACTACAAAATCATTTCTTGAATCAGCAAAATCTGCATTTTATTAACCTGCAAAGCAAAATAAATTTGCAAAAAGCTACCAGTGTAACAGGAGTTACATGATATACATACATCTTGCAAACAAACAGTTTCTGTGAATTCATTACATCATTTGGTGAATAAAGACTGCAGACTTGATGAACACAAAACAGCGAAGATACTAAATGCAACAGAACTAGGACTAGAGGAAGGGCAGATAATAAGCCTTCAGGTGTACCTCTCTTCAACATCTAAAATGCTCAAGAGGGTTATTAAAATTACCTGAGAGAACACAAGTCATCTTGTATTGCTGTAATTTTAAACAATAATATTTTGCCTGCTATTCTTGACCAGTTATGTAATAAAGTAAGACCAAAAATACTAACTTGTTCAAGAGTTGTGACCGCTAAGTGCCATCCTGGAAATGAGTATAAGAGTTTGCTGGAAAACAAACACACAAAAAACAGAAATCACTTAACCCTTGGGGATTTTCCACAACAAAATGGTTGCTTTACATGCACTTACACAGAAAAGTACATCAGTTTTCTGTCCTTAAAAATCAGTTAAAAGGAAAAAAAAAAAGTTATACTAATAAGTAAGGTGAAGAATAAAACTTATGGTTAATTTTTATTGAAAAAGTTAGTGTCGTATCACAAAGGTGACATAATTACATAACATGAATAGGGAGGAAGACTCCTTCTATGCCATTTGGTCCCCATGTGTTTCTGCTCTGAATACACCTCTTCTAAATTCTTAAAATCAACATAAAAAGCCAGTCTGGGTCCAACTTCTAACAGAAACAAATTCTTCATTTGCAGAATACCTTCCCTAAATGAAGACACTAGCGCATATTACAAGCACACCCCACTTTGTTTCTTTCAGAAATGTCAACAGTCAAAATGTGAAGTGGGACTGCTCACTAACAAGGCAGTCATGCACTACTACTTAAGAGTGAAATTATGAAGACAGTATTTACCAAGTCATGATTAAAAAACTATTCTATCACCATAGATATAGGTTGTTGTTCTTAAAAGACTGCTAGCAGCCATGTGTTACCACCTCTCATTTTCCTTTCTTGCCAGAGACCATTAATCCTTCCCCTCAGTTCTTCCAATTTATTTCTTTTTGTCTAATTGTGCCCGTACCTATCTACAAAATGATCTATGTAGGGAACAGTCAAAAATAGATACTGCTTAATGCAGCAACACTGCTAAGAGCAGTAACAGTCCCCTAAGTTTTTACACAATTAAAAGAGAAACTAAGCCATCTAAGGAAGACTTTTTGTTATCTAGGGTGCATTGCATCTCAGATGCTGCAACAGGCATCAAAGAGACATAAGTACTATGAGCAGAGACATTTACTTTTCTGTATTTTTAGGTTATTCCTGTTTCCTGATCCATAGAGCATCTACAGCATCTCCAAAACATTAGAATATGGAAAAAAAAAAATATCAGGGATATCATTGAAAGTATACAGTAGTTATAAGAATAAAACACTGAAATATGCAAGCTGAGTTAACACTTACTTGCAGGATGTACTTTAAAATGCAGGGAAGCTCACTGTAGCAATAACTTTTGCGAGTTAGAAAAGCAGCTCATCATGATAGGCATGAAATACTGCCATGATGGACAGTGCTCTACTTGACATGCTCAGAGACAACTACATGTCTATACATCTCTTATTTCAGTGTAAGGATCAAATGCTAGTAATTACTTCCACGCTACCTGCCAGCACTTCCTTGGACCCACAATCGAAAAATTAAGCTTGGAAGAAGGGAGGCAGAAGGCCTGAACATGCATTTACCATTATTTTTATTATTTTCATGGGAAAGCTATGTGATTCCAAGAAATTAAAAAAAACCCCTGTAATTAAAAAAAAATAAAATTCCTGAACAACCCCTGACATTTTGCAAGGAGAGTAAACAACATGCAACTTGAAAGGCATCAGCATTCAGGGAGTAGCAGCATTCTTGGTTCCTGGACACAGACCAACTGAAAACTTGTGCCAAAGAACTCAGTAAAAGATTCCATGTTCAAAACCTACTATATTTTAAAGTATCGTTTGTTGCATATCAAACCACTCGGAGCATGAAGTGTATCCAAGTCATTAAGAGTCTTACTTGGATCTTATATTCCATAGCTGCAAGCTCCCCTGTTCACTCCCAAGGAGAATTTTATTCAAATAGGTACTGGGATGGAGAAGTGCAGAAACTGCAAAAGTGGTCTTATCAAAATCCACTTGAAGATACTCCTCTGCAAAAAAGTAAGAAACAATGTTAGCGTGGCTGCCCATACAAATCTACAAGCTTGTCATCCCTTGGCAAATGTAAAGGCAGAACTGATGTTCGCTCTGTACAAAACCCGTAACTGGTGTTTCTTGCATTAAAGGATTACCTAAAGTGTACAGGACAGGCTAAACTCCTTTAGATTATGACATCTGTTGGCTTGAAGGTATACTTTTTCCCTATAAGTCTACCTAGCATGACAATGCTGGCAAAACTGTAGTGATTTTTATCTTTCTGAAGGATTCCTGCTCCTGCCTGAGCAAAACACCTCATCTGATTAGCATGCCTTTTGTTTGTTACAGCAACTTCAAATCTCTAAAGCCTGTGCGCAACCAACTTCCGAGACCCAGCATCCAGGCAATGACATTGGTCACACCAATAAGAATGCTTTCTAAAGAAAAAGCATTCAGGGCACTGAAGTCAGATTTCATAAGGCACTTTACGATGGCATGAGAAGATGCTGACAAAATCAAAAGATTATTCATAAGAATTTAGTCTTACCTGGACTGGTAAATACCAAGTAACTACAGGATTTCACAGATGGTGCCAAAGCTGCTGTACTGCAGTCTTTACCAGAGAATGGAACACTAAAATGCAATTTCTGTGTAAGTGTATCTCTTTACATCTATACGCAACCTTACTGGGCCTCTGCATGTGGTACAGAATCCATTCATGAGAAATTATTGCAGAATTAGGACTACAGATTACCATTTAAGCAGCAGTATCATTTAAGGATTTTTTATTATTTTTAAAGAATAAACTACTTCTAAACATGTGCATTAAAAAAAAAATTTTAAAAAAAAATTACTGAATGTTTAACAATGCTATTCTATAAAGTAGTACCAAAAATAAAGCGACTCTCACCTTCTGACTGTATATTCCAAACAATAAGAACATTATCAACATCCACAGAGATGACATGATCACCAAAAGGCTGCAGAAGGTGTATCCTTGCTTTGTGACCTTCATAGGTATGAACCACCTATAATTTCAAAATAGTAATGTTTTCATTATATGCTGTTCAGGTAGCATATCATGTTAACATAATACCTGAGAACAGCTAACACATCAGCAGCAAGTTTAAATAAAATACATGGAATGGCCACACAACTTTAAGTGGAAGATAGATAATTATCTCTGATATTTAAAACTGTTAGCAAAAATAATTTAATTAAGTATTTTTAATTATTTAGTTTAATTTTAATTCATTTAATTTATGCAAATTCATTTTTTATCTTTAAGTAACTACTTAATGATTATAATTAAGACATAAACCACAGGTCAGCCACTACAGAATTTGCTCTTACATTCTCCTATTTTAAGCTTTTTATTCCCACTTTTACAGTTTTTGTTTCCCTAAATTTGAAGGTACCGAATATCTATGGAAGTAGACATCTGTAGAAAATTAACTGTCTTGAAAACACAAACACCACACAACTGGTTTGTACTACTAAACAATAAGTAAACTAGTAAAAACCTCTTTGTTCCTGGCAAAAGCATGGAGAATATTGTCATGTGAAGCAAATATCAACATGCGGTCTGCTGCCAAACACGTAATGTCTTGTGGCAAAGCATTACCTGTTAATCAAACAAAAGAAAAGTTCAACAAGTTTCAGGTTCATAACAAAAGAGAAAGCCTGACAGTGCATTTATTTTGCATGATCACCCACCAAGAAAGCTCTCCTTTTGAACATTCTGCTGAATTTCTTAGAGAAATACACACACTTCAGAAGAATGCAAATATTACCATAAATAACATCACACCAGTAAACAACAATCACAAATAACATCAGATTGATACATCACAAGGTGGTTCTTTTGAAAAGTATTTAATAATAAATTACTGAATTGTCACTGTAAGTAAAGGCACATGTTGGCTTCATGAGGGCTTATAAAGAAGTTATCCCAACATAACACTTCTGTGGACTGTCAGAGCCCCCCAGCCCACTAGACTGGAAACACAGATGACAAATCAAAGTCTCAGCCTTAGCAATGCCTATTAGATCAAGCCATTCTGCAGACTTGGAAGCTAGTGACCCGCTCCTGCACACATTTCCTGATTACAGCTAAAGACACTGGGAATTTACTGCTCTAAGAACACATCTCACTTCCACGTTGTAACTGGTTCAGAAGAAGTATCTACTGTTGTGATCTGCTCTTTACTAACTCAAATGGTAAAAGAGTCAAAGCTCCAGACCATGTAGAGAAGCTGCTGGTGTGGTCCCAAATGGTAGAAAACTGGGGAAAAAAAATACTCCGGGAAAAACACTCTCAATCTAGGGAAATATAAAAATGCAAATCACAGCACTTAACAATTGTTCAGAGAAACACCAGACCAAAAATCAGTCACTGTGGGAGCACGCCTATGATACAAACTTACATGATCACAATCATACAGCAGCCTTCCCCATAATGTTGCTTTGTGCTATGAATTATTATCAGACACAGAGAAACCTGTACCCTTTGCTGTAATGCAGCATAGCTTCAATGGGAAGAACTAAACTAAGAAAATAAAAAAAGGTTGCACTTTATGACAGGTTTCATTTGTTTGAACATGTTAAGACATCTTCCCATAGCGTCTCTGAAGTGACTTAGGCCTACAATCAGGTTACAGATACTTGGTACTCTACATGAGCTGTATGCAAGTCTGCTTAGGCCAAGACAGTTTGAGGCACACTCCAACTAAAAAGTTCAGAGCACCAACCACACAACATCAATAAACCGACAACACTGCAGAGAGAGGCACATCATTCATTTTTTCAACACAATTTTGCATGTAAACATCTCAATTTCTCAAAAGCTTAAATGATTACATCTGTAAGAAGATGTAGTCCACTGAAAAGGGCTTCACAGAATATGCAACGTTTTTACCATTTTTGTAATCTGAAAATAGAAGCTACATTAATATGTTTACAGCTGTAACTATTCACTGCTGATCTTCTAAATCTAGTCCCGGCTGTGTGACAGTTATTTATTCTCAAGTCTATAGGTGCTCTGTTAACGAAAAATACTTTGCTTTGAGGCCTGTATAACTTTGTGGTACACAGAAGTAAAAAAACTACTTTTCAAGACAGTGTGCATCTCACTGAATCATCTAAACATAGGCTGGTGGGGACCTTTGGAAATCATCTAATACAAGCTGGAAGCTAGATTATCACCAGTACTAGATGAGGTTAACTGCAGCAATGCCTAGCTGAGTCTTGAAAACCTCTGCGAAAGGAGATTGCTCAAGCTCTACACTGTACTACAGTCACCTCTTTGTACGGGCCATTTTTCCTAACCTCCACTGTGACCCTCTCAAGCTGCAACCTGGCTGTTGCCCCTTGTTACTCTGTCTACCATTACCACCACAAATTCAGCTCTGCCATCTTCATAACCGCCCTTCAGGTAACAGGCTGCCTCTAGGTTGCGCCATATTTTTCCCTTCACAAGACTAAACAAATCCAGTTACTCCAATACTCTTACTCATACTGTGTGCTGTAGGGCCCTGACATTCCCCAGTTCCTCAGCATCCCTCCTGAAAGAGTAAGGGCAGTGGTATGAGGTTGAAAACCACACTAACTGGGTATTGCAGTACAAGTATGGCCTCACCAGCACGAAGTACAGCAGAATAACAGCTTTCCCTGATCTGCTGACCGTGTTCCTAACGTAGCTCAGTACATGGCTTGCCTTACTTACAGCTCCTGCATTGTTGATCCACATTCTGCCTTGCACCAGCACAGTCCCAGCTCCTTTGCAGCAGGATGCCACATAGCCAGTCAGTTCCTGGCTTGTTCTGTCCCAGGTGCAGGATTCTGCACTTGCCCTCATTGAACTTGGCGATATTCCTGTTGGCCCAGGTCTAGTGTTTTGCAACACCTTCCTGGACTGAAGCTCTGGCATTGTGGGTGTCAGCTACTCCTCCTAACATACTATCATCTGCAAATTTTTACTAAAAGTGCAAGCCACCTCAACACTCAGACTGTTGGCAAAGGTGCTGAACAACATGGGCCCCGCTGTTGTCACCCAGGGTGTTACGCTTTGTTACCAACTGCCAACTGGATGTCAAGCCATCGATTCATATCCTTTGTATCCAGCAGTCCAGCCAATTTTTAACACTCCCTGAAGACTTTTAGTTCCATCCACAGCTGTTTTGTTCCTGTAATTATTTTCCTCCTATAACACAGCCTTCTAGTAACCACAAAAACAACAAAAAAAGGGATCTGGCATCAACAGCTTTATTCACTGCTCGCTCCTTAAGGCCTAGGGGTGTTCTTGGAAGAACAAGACAACAAGAATAGGAGGTTCACAAGGTCTATCCCTAGGAGCACTAAGTTACACTTACAACAGCAGTCTTACTTCCACACTCATATCCAATAGTTTTGAAACTCCTTTCAACATATTTCAGTGTCAATGTTAGTACATACAATTAATTTTCCATTTTTAAGTTGAGAATCAAGTGCAGATGCCAGATGCGTGTGAAAAAAAATAACAAAACCCAGGAATGAACAATCTGTGCATACTTACTCACAGCAACAATACCAAGCCTGTTCACCTGCAATGAAAATGTCAGAAAGGCACTTTTAGTGATTGGTTGCAATGAATCTGCTATAAACAGAAATTCAAAATTCTAGGAACCAACCTAGATGAGATAAGGAATGTGCACGCCTCACAAGACAGAAAAATTATGCATCTTAGTTTACAACAGTATCTACAGAAAAACCCATAGATAGCAGGTCAAAAGCAATGGGACAATACATTTGCCAAAAGACAACCATTCAGCAACTGGAAGTTGTGCTTCTTGATATACTTTATCCAAACACACAGGAAACTAAGCACACATTATTTGTCTTCACTTCATCTCTGCTTCTACTTTATTTCCACTACAACCATACTATGTTGTCATCTTATCTCTGTTCACATAGAATTTGCTTTGGTTACAGTCATCTCCACCCAGTGATGACCATTACTATTTTAGTTCAAACTCTGTGGAGAAGACTGACACGAGCAAACACTAAAAGACTACCATAAAGGCACAGGAAGATCTATGCTTTCTGCACTCTGCTGTTCACTACAATGGCTTGATTCAGTTCTGTTTCGTTACTGTTTCCATACACTGAAAATGCTTTTATCGTACAAGAAGAGGTGAATCAGAACCGCAGGCTTTCATCTCGCAACACTGAATTATGCTCGTTTTCGTAAAAGAAGAGTTTTAATACGATCTCATGGATTGCTCCCCAAAATTGTAGCCCTCAAACGCTAAATCGCAGCTATCCAAATCGTAGGTGGGCTTTGGTTTACTTAGCAACGAAGGAAACCCTTCAGCATCTGGGAGCTCCTCTGTCCGATGGACGGGCTGTGCTGCACCCGCCAGAGCACACAGACACCCGCCAGGGCTGCCCACACGGCTAAACAACCCCCTTCTGGCCTGTGAAACCAGCAGCCCCCCTTCCTCC